>NC_133658.1:601699751-601896690 GCF_037893015.1 Macrotis lagotis | reverse complement strand
TTCCTCTTGCTCACTCTAAGACTATGATCCTGCAACCGTCCAGGAATTTCACTCCTATTTCTTATTTAGCCAAGAAATCTTTTATCCAAAAGTCCCTTAGTTAATCTTCCTCCTCTAATTTCCTAGTGATATCATCTTTTAAATCTAATCACACAGTCATTTTGAACTTATCTTGGAATATTGTGTGAATGCTTGTCTTTGTCTAGTTTTTGGAAAACTATTTTTGAGATTTCTCAGCAGTTTCTGGCAAATGTTGATTTATTCACTTAATAGATTAGATCTTTGGTTTATGGAAGGCTAAGAAAATATGCTTATTTGCTTCTTTATATTGTATGAATAATTTGTTGATTTAAACCTTTATTCTCAAAGAAGACCAATGATATCAGGAAAGTGATATCTTTACTTGCAAGTGAATTGGATGTGAGTCAGGAGTGTGCAACCAGAGTTACTTTCTCCTCTGGAGCAAAATATAGATCAGGATGACTGGAGATGGTCCCAGATGTAATAGGAAGCCTTAACCTTTTTAAGCTATGGTCTGTGCTAGGTCTCAGCTTGTCTGAGTCAATGTCCAATACTAGGTAACTGATAACCTATTTCATTGATCAACTACTCTATTTTACCTTCATTGGTGGAATATTTTATTTTGGATGCTAGTAGTTTGCTTTTCTTTTTACAAATCAAGTAACCAATATTTTATATATTTTCTTGTTTATTTCATTTAAAAAAACAACTTCTAACTTTAATAGTTCATTTTTTCAAAATTTTAAATTATGATAAACTTTCCATTGATTTTCAGGATCTTCATTTTGGTGTTTAACTGGTTATTTTTAATTTTTGTTTTTCCACTTTAATTGCATATCAAATTCATTAAAATGTTCTTTTTTTTCTCAATTTAAGCATTTAGGGATATACATTTTTCCCAAAGCATTGCTCTGGTTGATTCCACAAAGTATCGTATGTTTTCTCATTGTTGCCATTATCTTTAATGATATTAATGATTGATTTGCTGATTTACTGTTTGACCACTCATTCTTTAGGATTAGATCTTTTAGTTTTTAATTAATTTTTAATTTGTTTCAAAAACCCTTTACTGAATGTAATTTTCTTGCATTACTGTTAAAATTATGCATTTTATATTTCTGCTCTTTTGTATTTGTGAGAGTTTTATGCCTTAATACACGATCAATTTTCATGAAACTGCTTTATACAGTCAAAAAAAAGGTATAGGAATTCACTCTTTAAAAGCCCATGCACTGTTAACTTCCTTATTTCCTTGAATATTTTAGCATTATCAGCAAAAGAGTTTTCGACCTAATCCATAGTCTTTCTCTTAGCCTGGACAGCTTTCTTTTCAAGGTGCTGAAAGAATTTTCCAATTACAGACTTAGAGATAATGTATAGTTTTCAAAAAAAGATACAATTTTAATCTTAAGACTATAAACCAATGGTTTTTATATTAGATTGGATCAAATGCTAGAATGTAGCATGAAGGAGAGGGTTTGTGGACTTACCCAGAAAGGCAAGCAAGAAGCAGCAAGAATCAACATGGGTTCAAAAAGAGTAAATAATGATGATCTGGTTTCAATTCCTTTATTGCCCATTTAGACAGGGTGACTAGCCTCTATTGAGTGTGTCAAGGAGATGTTATAGAAATAATTTACCTAGATTTCAGCAAGAGATTTGATAATATCTCTCATGGTAACCTTATAAATTAATCAATCCACAGGCATGAAAACAAATGTGAGCTAGATAAATCTTAGAACTTATTGAATACTGGCCCTAAACAATAGTGTTTAAAGGATTACTGACAAGTTGGGAGGCTTTGTACTTGGCTCTGTTTTGTGCAGCAATTCCATCTCTGACTTTGATAAAGGCATAATAGTATATTTAGTGAATCTGTTGATAATAAAAAATAACCCATTATTGGAAAATGACAGAAATGTGACTGAATATGAACTAGGTTGAAACTATGAGAATGAATTTTAATAGATGCAAGGCCAGCTGTTATATTTTTGTTCAAAACCAATTGCAAAATTACAGGATAAGGGAGGCTTAGTTATGAAATAGTTCATTTGCAAAAGACCTGAGGGGCGGCTAGGTGGCGCAGTGGATAAAGCACCAGACCTGGAGTCAGGAGGACCTGGGTCCAAATCCAGTCTCAGACACTTAATAATTACCTAGCTATGTGGCCTTTGGGAAAGCCAGTTAACCCCATTTGCCATGCAAAACAAAAAAAAAAAAAAACACACTAAAAAAAAAAAAACAAAAAAGACCTGAGACTTTTAGTCAATATAAATCTAAAGAATTGGCTGGATAGAAAAAAGCTTGATGCAATTATGGGTTTCAGTAACAGAAACTTATGTTCTAGAATAAGACAATCCCTCAATACTGATTTGATCACATCATAGCTGGAGTATAATTTGCATTTTTTTGGAGGTACATTTTAGGAAAGTATTAACACACTAGCCAAAAGAAGACTGCCAAACTAGTGTGTTAGGTTAAAGAATACCAGAATATTTAGCTTGTAAAAATTAAATCTTAGGTTGGCGTAGTGCTGATCATGGTGGTACTAGTGATAGGGATGGTGGTAATGGCATGGGTGTCTTCATCACGGACAAGTTTTATGAGATTACTTCTGAATATCTTTTCAGTGTAAGAGTCTATAATCCTATTGACCTTCTTCCCAGTAGACTGAAAGCTTCTTGAGGATAAGATTCATTTATTTCATGTTCATATTTCTAATGCTTAGAACAGTGGCACATAGCAGCTATTTAATAAATCCATTTGCATTAAATAATGTGGGCAAAGTTTATGTCAGTTCTATTATTTTAAATACAAGCAGTGTAGAGATCTAAATTTTATCTATTTTGATTCCTTTTTAAAAGACCAGCAATATAGATACAGCCTTAATCTGACTATAGAAAAATCCTGCTTTAAAGTAACAAATTATAGCATAAATACAATTTCCTCTGAGTCATATTCTGAGTCATATTTTATGTGATGTACCTCTCCATCAACCATACCCTAGTCTCAACCTCTGTATCTTTAAAACCTAAAAAGCCTATAGTTTAGTAATGACATTTGAATTCTACTGGCCAATGAGAAGAGTTTCTAGCATGAGAAACTGCTTCTACAATTCATGTATAGCTTTCCAAACTAGCTAAGGGATTAATTAGAACGTATGTCACTGTTTATATTTTTCATTTATTTTATTTTGCAGTTTTCCTAAGTGATTGCTCTAAGACTCAGTCAATTACTTCTCCTCTTCCCTTGGGTCTTGCAAGTAAAAGAATCATTTGCATTCATTTCAGAAATACTAAGAAAGTGGAAATCTCTTAACCTGCTTGAGTCTTAGTTTTGTCATCTGTGAAATGAGGTAATGATACCTTCTTTGTCCCTGTCTCAATGGGATATGCTAAGGATTGATTTGATAATTAAATGTATATATGCCCTTTTTAGAGAAGTTTCGTGTAAATACAATTATAATTGTTCCTTTTGTGTGGGATTCATATTTCTATAGAATTGAGATTTTATAATTAAAAGTGGTTATAAAGATCCTTGTCTAACCTTTTCATTTTTAATGAAGCAAAATGAGATGATGTGTGTATGGATAAAATTATTTTATACATACTTCTATTTATCAGTTCTTTCTCTGAATGCAGAAAGTATCTGTCTTTATATATCCTTAATAGTTAATTTGAGTATTTTAATAGACCAAATAACTTATTCACTCAAAGTTGTTGCAATTATTGTCTTATATAAATTTCTTTGTCTTTCCTAAATCTATTATTCTATTGGTTAATAAGAAAAATCTAAAAAATTCATTTACATTCAAAGAACAGTTCTTAAACTCATAATGTATGTATTTAATAATTGATTATGGGGAAGCTAGGTGGTGCAGTGGATAGACTACCAGCCCTGGAGTCAGGAGCACCTTATTTCAAATCCTGTCTCGGTCACTTAATAATTGCCTGGCTGTGTGACTTTAGGCAAGTATTTCTTAATACCATTGCCTTAAATAAATAAAATTTTAAAAATAAATAATTGTTGTAGGTTGAAAATGCAAATCATCATTCTAAATACTAGAGGAAATAAAGTTAAATTATATGCACTATCAACAAAATACTCAATGACAAAAAGAAATGAACTAGTGGTAGAGAAGCACAATTTAAGAAAAAGGAAGCAATGGGTTACTATGGGGGAAAAAAACTCCATTTCTAGAATCAGAGGAGAAGGATTCAAATATTGTCCTTTGGCTTATTTCTTTTTTTTTTTAGGTTGTTGTTGTTGTTGTTGTTGTTGTTTTGCAAGGCAAATAGGGTCAGAGTGGCTTGCCCAAGGCCACACAGCTAATTATTAAGTGTCTGAGACCGGATTTGAACCCAGGGGACTCCTGACTCCAAGGCCAGTGCTTTATCCACTACGCCACCTAGCGGCCCCCCTTGCAATTATTTCTGAGGCAGCTATGTAGTGTGGTCAATATTTGAAGTCAGGAAGATTTGAATAGAAAACAAATCCCAGACAGTTTAACCATAGACAAGGGCCATCCCCAGTTGTCTTGATCTACATCTTGTCACTGGACCCAGATGTCTCCAGAGAAGACAGAAAGGCTGATGACCTTGGAGTCATCCCTCTTAAATGCAAGTAAAGACAACACTTTCCTGATTTCATTGGTCCTCTTTGAGAATGAAGGACAAACAATAATTAAAGATAATAATAACAATATTATAATTAATTAACTTTATTTTTATGATCATCTAACCTTTCTTGACCAGTTTTTTTAACATATAAAATGAGAATGTTTAATTCTGTGACTCAGAAATCTCTCGAAATCTTGAATCTATTATCTTATGAATGAATTTTTTCTTAAAATACAAGTCTTCTTAGTTAGCTAATGTTGTCTCATTCTTTTTTAATGTTATTTCATTTTACTTTTTCAATTACATGCAAAAATAATTTTCAACATTCATCTTTTTATAAGCTTTTGAGTTCTACATTTTTCTACCTCCTTCTTTCCCCTTCCCCATGTATAATCATGTTTAACATATTTCCATATTAGTCATATTGCAAAAGAAGAACAAGAATTAAAAGGGAAAATGAGATGGAGAAAAGAAAAAATGAGATAAAGAAAGAAAACATTTTAAAAAAGTGAAAATAATATGTCTTGGTCTACATTCAGATTCCAAGGTTTTTTTCTGGATGTGGATGGCATTGATTCATCAAAACTTTGTATGAACTATGCTTGATAACAGAATTATTGAGAGGAGTTAAATCCATCTTAACTGATCATCATACAATATTGCTGTTTTTTAAGTAAAAAAAAGAAATATGCTTCAATCTGTATTCAGATATCATCAGCACTATCTTTGGGGATGGATAGCATTTTTTATCATAAGATCAGAGTTGTTTTGGGTCACAGTACTTCTGAGAAAAGCAGTCATTCATAGCTGATCATTCTAAAATATTGTTGTTATTTTGTATATATTGCATCTTATCATTTAAGTCTTTCTAGGTTTACTCAGAGCATCCTATTAATCATTTCTTATAATAGAATAGCATTCCATTATACTCACATACAACAGTTTGTTCAACCATTCCCCAACTGATGGATATCTCTTCAATTTCCAATTCCTTAGCATCAGAAAAGAGCTGCTATAAATATATCCTTATATATAGGTCCTTTTCTTTCCATTTTCCATATCTTATGTAATTTAGATTTAATAGTGGTATTCCTAGATCAAAGGGTAGGCATGGTTTTATACTCCTTTGGACACATTTTCAAATTGTTCTAGAGAATGAATGAATCACTTCATAGCTTCTCCAACAGGGCATTAAGGTCTCATTTTCCATACAGCCTCTTCAATATTTGTAATTTTCCTTTTATGACTTATTAGTCAATTCAATAGGTATAAGGTAGGACCTCAGAATTGTTCTAATTTGCATTTCTCCAATAAATAGTGAGGTAGAACAAATTTTTTTAAATACAGTCATAGATAGTATTGATAGCTTCATCTGAAAACTATTCATTTCTTTTGATCACATCAATTGAGGAATGGTTTATTTTTTATAAATTTGACTCAGTTCTCTATGTTTGAGAAATGAGGCCTTTAATAGAGAAACATGTTTTGATATTTTTTCTCAGTTATTTATGATAACTGTATTCCCTTCCATCCTCCAATTTATTGTACTATCTCTCTTTCACTAACTTCTGACTACCCGCCCCCCAATTATCTGCCCTCCTTGGTATCACCTTTGCCTTTCTTCCATTATTTTCTCCTTCTACTTTCCTGAAGAGTATGGGATTTCTATACCCACTTGACGGTGTACATTAATCTCTCTCTAAGTTAATTCCAGTGAGAGTAAGGTTTAATTAGTGTCTCTCACCTCTCCCAACTCTTCCACTACTTGCCTCTTTTATATGAAATAACTTCACATTCTACTTCCCCCTCTCTCTTTCCCTCAGTACATTCCTCTTTCACCCCTTAACTTCTTTTTTTAAAAAAAATAACGTTATTCCTTCATATTCAGCTCCCACCTATTCCCTATCTAAATATCTTTTTTATAACTTCCCTAATAAATGTGAGAGTTTATATAGAATCTCAGCATCATCTTCCCATGCAGGAATACGGTTCAACATTATTAAGATCCTTATGATTTCCTTTCATGTTTATCTTTGCATGTTTCACTTGAGTCTGGTATTTGAAGATCAAATTTTCTGTTCATCTATGATCTTTTTGTCAAGAAAGCTTGAAAGTCACTTATTTCATTGATTATCCAATTACCCCCTGAAAAAAATATGCTCAATTTTCCTGGGTAGTTGATTTCTTCCTGAATATCATATTCTAAATCCAATGATTCTTTAAAGTAGAAGTTGCTAAATCTTGTATTATCTCAGCTATGCTCCATGATAATTGAATTGTTTTTTTCTGACTACTTGCAATATTTTCTCCTTGATCTGAAAGCTCTGAAATTTGATTGGGAGTTTTCATTTTGGAATCTCTTTCACCCAGTGATCAATGAATTCTTTCCATTTCTATTTTACCTTTTGTTTATAGAATGTTACAGCAGTTTTCCTTTATAATTTCTTGAAAGATGATGTCTGGACTCTCTTTTTGATCATGGCTTCCATTTAGTCCAATAATTTTAAATTATCTTTCCTGTAGCTATTTTCCAGATCACTGTTTTCTCCAGTGAGATATTTCACAATCTCTTCTAGGTTTTCATTCTTTTGGTTTTGTTTTATTGGTTTTTTTGATTTCTAACAAAATTATTAATTTCCCTTTTCTGAGTTCTATATTTTAAGCCATTATTTTCTTCATATAGATTGTTTTCCTTCTTTTCCATTTGGTCAGTTCTTCTTTTTTAAGGCATTCCTCTCCTCATTGGCTTTTTGTACCTCTTTTAGCATTTTGTCCAGTATGGAATTTAAGATAATATTTTCTTCAGTAGTTTTATTTTTTGTGTTTCCTTCACCAAGTTGGTGACTTATTTTTCATAATTTTTCTTGCATCACTCTCATTTATCTTCCCAATTTTTCCTCTACCTCCCCTACTTGATTTTCAAAATTCTTTTTGAGCTCTTCCATAGGCTGAGACCATTTCTTATTTTTCTTGGAGGCTTTGGATGTTGGAGCTTTGACTTTGTTATTTTCTTGTGAGTGTGTGTTTTCCATGATCAGATTTTTTTCCTCCCTGTTTGCTCATTTCCCCAGGTTATGATTTGATTTTAACTTTTTTATTAGGATAGGGTACTATTTTCAGGGTGAAGGGAATACTCTCCTATGCTTTTGGATGTTTTACAGCTGTTTTCAGAGATGATTCTAGAGACCTGCAAGTTTTCAGTTCTTCCAAACTAGAATGAGTTAATGAGAAGTATCTATTACTCTTCTAGTCTATGTTCTGGCCTGTGAGTGACAACAAACCCTCCTTTCTGCCTTGGAACTATGAGGAGGGTCCCTGCTCTCCTGCAACAACAAGTTTTGTGTGCTAATGCTGTTCTTCCTAGGACTACCACCCAGGACTTAGATCCTGATCTAAGAATAGACAAAGGAACAGAATCTTGCCTCAGTGCTAGCAAAGAGACCCAAGTAATCACCTTCCAGACCTCCTCGCCATCTGTTGAATGAAACTTCTGGAAGTAGCTGCCACTGGTGATTCAATGGTCTGCTGGGTCTAAACCTGCATTGCATTAGCCTGTGTTGTACTGTGTTCCACTCTCACCCTGGTGAAGCAGATTTTTTTTGGATGATGTTCCAAGTTATCCTTGACAAGTTCTAGGCTGAGAGGTCTGCAAACCATCACTGCTTCCACTCCTGGATTGCTGGGGGTGGTCTGTTCCAGGGAAGCTCATGCAACACTGGACTCTGCTCTCACCCAGATGCAACAGATTTTTTCCCACTGATTTTCAAAGTTGTCTTGGGCTGAAAAATTATTTCACTCCACCTTTTTTTGTAGATTCTTACACTCTAGAATTTGTTTACATATTTTTAAAGAGGTTTGGAATAGAGTTCAGGAGAGTAATATTGGCTCTGCCCTCTACCAACCTATATTCAAGGTGCTTCACTATCTAACTAAAATCTTCCTTTCTTAAAGTGTCTTCCATTGTTATACTATAAGAAAAGACATCTCGAGACAGCTAGGTAGTGCAGTGGATAGAGCAATAGCCTTGGAGCCAGGAGGTCCTGATTCAAATTTGACTTCACACACTTAATATTTACTTAGTGTGTGACCTTGGGCAAATCACTTAACCCCACTGCCTTGCAAAAAAAAAAAAGTCATCTTCTTTAGTTTTCTTTTTCTTTTCAACTCTCCAACCAGAATGATCATTCAGAACCCTAGTCCTTAATCATATTATTCTTGCAGTATAGAACTATTTATTTTAATAATGACATAACTGTTCTCTGCCTTTCTTCTCTCTCTTGCTTTCCCCAATTCACATGGAAGTCAAAATAATTTCTCAATATACAGGTCAGAAGATGCCACTACTGTACTCAAAATACTTCAGTGATTCCCTTTTACCCTTTAGAATAAAATATAAACTCAAACTCCTTAGTCCCTCCACAGTCTTTAATGTACCTTTCCAGGTTTATTTCACATTATGCTTCAAATGGAAATGTTTTAGTCCCTGTTCTGAAGATGCTTACTGCCCTTTCTTGATTCTGCATTTACGTACCTTATGTCTGGAATAGAGTTTCCTGCTATCTTCTTCTATGGAATCATTTTTCCTCTATTCTATAATGGAAAATCCTTTTCTTGATGATCTTTTCTCTGATTTCCAGGGAGAAGTAAATATAATTCATATGCCATTACTGTGGGTTTTAGCTTATGCATTAAATCACATTCTAAGTTATATTGTGGTCATTTGTGCTTATGTTCCTTCTCAATGACCCTTGTTTGGTATAGGTCTAAGAAATGTTTAAAGATTTTTTCAAATTTAATTAAAAAGTCATCTGCTTTCATCTCTGTTTAGCTAAATTCTAGTCATCTCTCAAGACCAAAATGATGTCCTACATACTCTGGGAATCACTTTTAAATTCCTATAGTCATTATCACTTTTTTCCTTTTTCTTTACTAATATAATTCTTCCATGTTATATTCCTTTTTTAAAAAGTTTATCATAGCAGAATCTTAGTATGTTTACAGAGTGAGAGAGAATCTATTGCACATTTCTTCCTCCACAACTTTCATAAAAACAGGTATACAACTTCAAAATATAGCAAAATAAATAATTCCAAGAATAGCAAAGTTGAATGAACTAGTCATGAGGCAATTGCTATTAAAAATAATAATGGGAAAGTAGTTTACTAGCCCATAGCCTCAGGCTCCACATTCTAACACTAGGACAGCCTTGAGTCCCTCCTAACACCTATAATATTAGAAAAATGATGTTTGAAATTAAAACACTTTGATTTAGTGTGGAGCTTATTCTCAGATAAAGTTTATGACAATGAATTATACAAGGAAGTAGTAGTGGAGGAAGGAGGAATCTGAAACTTAGGGGAAAATACAGTAGAAACAGTTAATGAATGTTATTCATTCCAAGGTTCTGTTCATCATGCTATTTGTCCATATTGCAAAGTGAATTTTCCCATAGGAAATAATATAAAGTCAGATGATCAGTACCACAGCCTCAAAAATATTCATATAAATAATTATTTATAATTATAAGCAAATTTTTTGATCCCAATGTACCTGAAATACAATAGTGATGATTAATATACACTATAAACCAAAACTAAAACAAATTAACCTGCACTTTACCTTTGAGAAAAGTCATCCTGGTATGAGGGAGATGAGAGGGAGGAGGAAGGGTTGTTGCTTGGTAGCAGAATCTCCTTCCATGAGAACATCAGGGATTTCAACCTTGGGAGTGTTCTCTCTTATGCTATGTTCACTAAAAGTAAGACTAACACTTATTTTTTTCCTTTTAATGGATCACTTTCAAGTTTTTGCCTCATTGATTTTTTTTCCCCTTATATTTGCATCTGAGTGAATTGGAGAGGGGAGTTAACTTGAAACAAGTAGGCCAATTAGGAAGCTATGCAATAGTACAGATAAGAGATAATGAGGGCATGAGCAAAGGGGATGATTGTAAATGGTGAGAAGGAGCTGTTCATGGAGATAGTATAGAAGTAGAAATGGACAATGTGTATTGAGTGAACTTCCTTTGTTTGACATATGAAAGCCAAAAACAAAAAGAAATTGACCTAGTTGAGCACCATCCCTTCATGAGTCATTGAAGTCTAAACATGATGTTCATACTGCAAATTTTTGTTTGTTCTACAAGACAAATTTTGCAATAAAACTGTCCTCATTTAGTGAAGCAAATGTAAACCAGGTTACTCATAAACTGAGGTTCTACTATACTGAAAGAAGAAGGGTCATTGAAGAAAAAGTGCTAGTTACAACTATTCATTAATGTACAAGGTCATAGTCAGGATGTAAGAAGCATCAGAGAAAGGTGAAAATCCAGTTGCAAAACCCAAAAGCAAAAGAGTTTCATATTTACCCCATCTGCAGTATCTTATGGGATCCCTCCTCCAAATTCATTTTGAACTACTCCAACTGGAAGACTCAATCTCATAACTGTAAAAAGTGAATAAATTTTAAACTTATTTCTTTAACAAGTAATTGGAAAATCCCCTATTTCATAAAGATTCTTTTGGTTCAAATTAGGGAATAGAAATAAATAGGTTCAATTAATGGTACCAAGTACTTTCTGGTAATCAAAAATTAGCATTTGAAAAGTATACTTAGAGACACTCAATAGTAAAACCAAAAGAAAAAATAATAAATAAAAAGGCTCACCATTCTAACACTGTCAATAATTTCCCTAAGTGGACTGAAGTGGAATTGAGTTCAGATTCCCAATTCTGGAGTGGCAGGGACAGCATGGGTATCTAGTATGGCTATGCAACCTATCCTGGAGAAGCCAGCAGGAGCTCTAGGGAGAGTTGTCTTTTCTTTGTGAAGAACATGGTTACCCTGGAATTGGTTTACCCCTAGAGAGGGGTAGACATGTTAGAAAGCATCCCAGTTCTAGCAACTTTCAATAAGTTTGAGCTCTGGGAAGTGTACTACAGATTGAAGTGCCAAAGACTTCTGAGTGGCAAAATGGCTTTTTTTCTACTGATGAAAGCTAGTTGAAAGCTTATTGCCAATACTATTGAGTTGTCCATAAAATCACCAGATTGACAATTAGTCCATCAAGAAACAAGCTTGTATGTACTGTGTTGTCACCAATTTTATCACCAGGAAATCTTCTACTGGCACTTTGCCTGGTGTTGTTGGAGCATCATAGAACCTTGTTGATACAGAAGGGAAATAACATTCAAAAGGTCAAGGATTCCTGCAGCATCCACACTTCACCAAGAGTCCTACTTCCTACCAATCAGACTAAGAGGTTGAGACAGTTCTGGAAGAGACAAGTGAGAAGGAAGTCTTTGAACAACATTCCCCTCACTATTGTGCCAGTCATATTGTCCTGTAGATGATGCCTTAACCCTTTTTATCCATTAATAGGCCCTTGAGGAATACTTTTGCTTTGAAAGTCCTTTAGATTACCCTTTTACAGGAATGCCTCCTCCCAACTAGAATGACTTCAACTGATTATTTGTATTATTGGAGAATAAAAGATTAATCTTTGTGGAGCAAGGGGGGAAAGAGAAGGGGTTTGAGAACACAAAAAAGGCAACAAATTCAGGGGCTACAATAATGCTGATCTTTAAGACATGTACTAGATTGTTCTAAGACATGTACAAGATTGTTCTTGCAACAAGAACACCATTAAAAAAATAAGAGAATGGATCTGGCCTCAGACACTTAATAATTACCTAGCTATGTGGCCTTGGGCAAGCCACTTAAGCCCATTGCTTTGAAAAAAAAATCTAAAAAAAAAATAAGAGAATGTTAGACAAAGAGATCAAAGCCGAGAAAGGAAGGGAAGATCCAAAGGACCTTTGGATGGCAAAACAAAGGAAATTGAAATAAAAAGATAAAAGAATCAAATAAAAATCTCAAAGCAACAATAATAAAAGTCAACAGTTCTTAAGACTGAAATCCAAAAGTTTAACAAGAAACTAAGAAACTTAAAGAAATAGAACTAGAATTCAAAATGCAGAAGCAGAAAAATTAATGAAACAATAATATGAGAATAGAAGGCATTAATTCTCTACAAATCATGAATATTTAATCTGAAGATAGAATACAAAGACCTATAATGTAAAAAATAAAGAATATAAATGTCATGCCCAAATAAATCATACAAAATATTGAAAGTAAATAGCTAAATAAAATTCAAGAGAATCCACAAAATACCAAGAGAAAGTCCAAATACAAATCACTAAAAAGAAATTTAACCAAATTTAGGAACTAGAATGCTAAATAAAAAATGGACAGAAAAGAAAAATATTTTCAAAATTTCTTTAGAATTTGAATAACCATAGCAGGTAATATATTTATAAAAAGGGGAAAATTAGATTGTACTGTCCTAAAAAGTCACAATTAATTCTCACCCCCTCCAAAAGAAATCTTTTTCAGAAGCTGAGTCCATACATAGGAAAAAATAATTACATGTTCAGCAACGGGGAAGAGTTTGAAACATGTCTTCATGAGTCTAGAAATAAGCAGAGTAATGAATATATCACAATGAAAGAATTTAAATACTTTTAATTAGCAATGAAAAACTAATAACTAAAATGTTTCTTTTCAAAGCTTTACAAGGCTAAAAATTAGGATGAGAGAAATTTTATATTTTTTGTATTTTTCATTAAACTGCACATTATCTAATAGCATTCAGAAGTCAAAGGAAACATCAGTGGACAAAATATGAAGCAAAATATAAAACTGGAAAAATGAGGAGACAAAATCAGAGTAGTTGGAAGTAGTAAAATAATATTTCATGATGAAAATATTGTCCTTTTATTAGTCAATCTATATTACTGGCTGAATAATTCAGCTGATAGGTTCAGCTGCATTCCTCTCATGTGGAGAGAAGGGACAATGGGATTGGAGTGAGGAAGGGAAGATAAAGAAAACTGGTCATGACTCTTACAGAGAAATAAATAAGGTTTCCATTTCTCTCTTTGTATTGGGCTTGGTAGGAGAGTAGGAATAGAATATTGAAGGAAATATCACAGAGGGAAGAAGAGATGTATCCAGAAGCAATCTAGCAATATCATAATTCTACCATAAAAGTGAAAGTGAGATGAAACTAGTATTCTATAATGAAATCTATAGAGGACTAGGCACTAAGATCCATTTCCTAAAATAAGATCCTTCATCTCAATAAGATCTCTTACTGGGAAAAAGTGGTTGAAAAATGAAGGAAGAAGGACATGGTGCAGAAGGAAATGAAGAGGGACCGGGGGCCAAGATGGCGGAGAGAAGACAGGCACAGTTGTAAAGTCTCCTGATCTCTTCCCCATCTATCACATGAAACAAACCTCTTAAAAGAAATCCGCATCAGGAAACCCAGAAAGAAAAGCCAGGAGAGGAAAATCTACCTCAGGATTTGTCTCCTGCAGCAGCCTTAGCTGAGTATCAGCAGGTGAGTCTGAACTCCCAGGGAGGATCAGCCAGACCAACAGCTGAATCGGAACTGGGAGTCTGAGGGACCGAGAGCCAGACCTGCTGGATCCGCTATGGGGCTGGATGAAGGGGGCTTGGGTCCGCGGGGAAGCAGAGGTACTGGTGTTGGGGCTGTCCCCTGGAGCTTGGGGAGGGGGCTGCGAGGAGAGGTCTGGTGCAGGACAGCTGCGGACACCATCCCTGGGCTCCTCAGGTCTGAGAAACTCTGAGGCCACGCCTCCATTGCACTGAGGTCTCCTCCCAAACAAATGAAAATTATTTCTGCCTCAGGCCCAGGTGTGTGAGCAAAAGAACCAGTCCAGCTGAGGAATCACCTCAGGCCAGGGTAAAGTCCACCATTGATTGAAGGCAAAAGAATTCAATAGCTCCAATTCCCTCCCTCATGAAAAGGGAGAAGGCCTCACAACCAAGGTCACAGACACCTCAGAGAGAGCAACCAGCTCCTCGTACTGGCCAGCCAGACAAACTGCACTCAGTAAAGCCTTTAGAGATCCCAAGCCCAGGTGAACCAGTCCCACCCAACTCAAGGTCTTAGCATAATGAAGAAGGGTCAGCAGAAAGGTGGATCCATAGAAAAATTCCTGGAAGGGAAAGACCCCAACCCAGAGAGACCTGGAACCTCTGAGGAGAATACAATCTGTTCTCCAGCACAGAAAGACTTCCTTGAAGAAATAAGGAAGGAGTTTAAAAATCAACTGGAAAATTTGGAGGAAACAATTAATACCTTGCAAAATGAGAATAATTCTCTCAGTTCCTCAAATGAGCAAATGCAAAAAGAAATTAATTCTCTCAAAACCTCAATTGGTCAAATGGAAAGCTCTTTCAAAAGTAGAATCGACCAATTGGAAAAGGTTAATGAAGAAAACTCCTCCCCCCAAAAAATAATGGAGTCTACAGAAACTGATGACTCCACGAGACAGCAAGAGTCAGTTAAACAAAATCAAAAAATAGAAAAAATATAAGCAAATGTGAAATACCTCATCAACAAAACCACTGACCTCAAGAATAGATCGAGGAGGGGAAACCTGAAAATTATAGGACTTCCTGAAAACATTGAAGAGAAAAAAAGCCTGGACTTAATATTACAGGATCTAGTGACGGAAAACTGCCCTGACATCATGGAATCGGAGGGCAAAGTAGTTATTGAAAGAGTACATCGATCCCCACCAGAAAAAGATCCTAAAAGGAAAACACCAAGGAATGTTGTGGCCAAACTCCAGAACTATCAGATAAAAGAGAAAATCCTGCAAGCAGCCAGAAAGAAACAATTTAAATATCAAGGAGCCACAGTAAGGACCTGGCTGCATCAACTTTAAGGGATCGAAGGGCCTGGAACGAGATATTTCGAAGAGCATGGGAGCTTGGAATGTGGCCAAGAATCTACTTTCCTGCAAAGCTGAGCCTTCTCTTCCAGGAAAAAAAAAATGAACATTTAATGAAATGGAAGAATTCCAAAAATTTCTGATGAAAAGACCAGAGCTAAACAGAAAATTTGGATATCAAACAGGAGGTTCAAGAGACACATGAAAAGGTAAAAAAAAGGGGGGGGCGGTAAAAGGAAAAAAATGCAATTCAGCAAGTTGAAACTGGCTATATCCCAGCATGGGGAGGGGATAGAGACTCTCATAAATCCTTAGAATCTTGAGAAATGTAACTCTAACAGAGAGAATATACATAGCCAGAATTGCTGGACATCCATGACCTATCCATGAGACTGATATCTAATGGGATGTAACTGGCTTTAACTCCACCGGGGAGAAAGACTCTAATAACTCTCAGGAATTTGGACTCTATTCAACAGAATATACTGAACTAGAAGGGTCAGACACTCAGAATTTTCTATGACTTAGATAGAATGATCTAAAAAAACATACACTACCTCCCTAAAAAGGGGGACAGGAAAGAGACGGGAGGAGGGACGGGATTGAATGGGACAAATCTCATTACATTAAGAGGTACAAAAAAACTATGGTAATAGAGGGGAAGAAGGGAGTAGAGTAGAAACACCTGAATCTTCTTCTCATCAGACTTGCTTAAAGTCAACCTACACATACTCAGTTAACTTATAAAACATCTAACCTTTCAAGAAGTAAAAGGGGGAAAAGGGGAGGGGGGACAGAGAACGGGAAGGGGAGTGGAGGTAATAAGGGGAAATAACAAAAGGAAGGGAAGGGAACAGGGAAAGGGGAAAGAAAGGAGAGGGAGTGATATAGGAGGGCAAACACACTGAAGGGGGTGGTATTCAAAAACAAAATACTGGGGAATATGGATAAAAGGGGGGAAAGGGGGAAAAATACAAACAGAGGGAAGATAGCACAGAAGGCAATAAAGAATTAGTAATCATAACCTCAAATGTGAATGGGATGAACTCTCCCTTAAAACATAAGCAAATAGCAGAGTGGATTAAAAACCAGAATCCTACAATATGCTGCTTACAAGAAACCCATTTGAAGCAGAGAGATACATATAGAGTACAGGTAAAAGGTTGGAGCAAAATATATTTTGCTTCAGCTGAAGTAAAAAAAGCAGGGGTAGCAATCCTTATCTCAGACAAAGCAGCAGCAAAAATAAATAGCGTTAAAAGAGATAAGGAAGGAAACTTTATCCTCCTAAAAGGTACCATAGACAATAAAGTCATTTCAATATTGAATATATATGCACCCAGTGGGACAGCACCCAAATTCTTAGAGGAGAAGCTGAAAGAATTACAGGACTACATAGACAGCAAAACTCTACTAGTAGGAGACCTCAACCTCTTGCTATCAGATCTAGATAAATCAAATCATAAAACAAACAAGAAAGAAATTAGGGAGGTAAATAGATTGTTAGAAAAATTAGATATGGTAGACTTATGGAGGAAACTGAATGGGGATAGGAAGGAATATACTTTTTTCTCTGCAGTACATGGAACTTATACAAAAATTGACCATGTACTAGGACATAAAAACCTAATGATCAACTGCAGAAAGGCAGAAATAGTGAATACATCTTTCTCAGATCACAATGCAATAAAAGTCATATGCAATACTGGGCCAAGGAGATATAGACCCAGAGCACTTTGGAAACTGAATAACCTCATCTTAAAAAATGAGTGGACCAAAAAACAAATTATAGAAAGAATTAACCATTTTATCTTAGATAATGATAATAATGAAACAACATACCAAAACCTATGGGATTCATTCAAAGCAACTCTCAGGGGATATATTATAATTCTAAATGCTTATATGAATAAATTGGAGAAAGAGGAAATCAATGAACTAAACATGCAACTAAAAAAATTAGAGAAAGAACAAATCAAAAATCCCCAATCAAATACCAAATCAGAAATTTTAAAAATCAAAGGAGAAATTAATAAAATTGAAAGCAAAAAACTATTGAATTAATAAATAAAACCAAAAGTTGGTATTATGAAAAAAAACAATAAAATTGATAAACCTCTGGTCAATTTGATAAAAAAAAGAAGAAAACCAAATTGCTAGTATTATAAATGAAAAAGGTGAACTCACCACCAATGAGGAGGAAATTAAAGTAATAATTCGAAATTATTTTGCCCAACTTTATCCCAATAAATTTGATAATCTAAGTGAAATGGATGAATATTTACCAAAATATAAGTTGCCCAGGTTAAATGAAGAAGAGATTAAATACCTGAACAACCCTATCTCAGAAAAAGAAATTCAACAAGCCATTAGTGAACTCCCTAAAAAAAAAAATCTCCAGGGCCTGATGGATTCACAAGTGAATTCTACCAAACATTTAAGGAACAATTGGTTCCAATCCTATATAAACTCTTTGGAAAAATAGGGAAAGATGGAACTCTGCCTGACTCTTTCTATGAAACCAATATGGTACTGCTACCTAAACCAGGAAAAGTTAAAACAGAGAAAGAAAATTATAGACCTATTTCCCTCATGAATATAGATGCAAAAATCCTAAATAAAATCTTAGCAAAACGACTACAACAAGTCATCACTAGGGTAATACATTATGATCAAGTAGGATTTATTCCAAGAATGCAGGGTTGGTCCAATATTAGGAAAACTGTTAGTATACTCAATTATATCAATAACAAACCTATCAGAAACCATATGATCATATAAATAGATGCTGAAAAAGCTTTTGACAAAATACAGCATCCGTTCCTATTAAAAACACTAGAGAGTGTAGGAATAAATGGACTGTTCCTTAAAATAATGAGCAGTATCTATCTGAAACCATCAACAAACATTATACTCAATGGGCAGAGGCTAGAGGCATTCCGAATAGGATCAGGGGTTAAACAAGGGTGCCTATTATCACCACTACTATTCAATATTGTATTAGAAATGTTAACATCAGCAATTAGAGAAGAAAAAGAAATTAAAGGAATTAGAATTGGGAAGGAAGATACAAAACTCTCACTATTCGCAGATGACATGATGGTCTACCTAGAGAATCCCAAGAAATCATCTAAAAAACTACTGGAAACAATTAGCAATTTTAGCAAAGTTGCAGGTTATAAAATAAACCCCCATAAATCCTCAACTTTCCTATATATGACTAGCAAGAAACAGCAGGAAGAGCTAGAAAGAGAAATTCCATTCAAAGTAACCTCAGACAGTGTAAAATACTTGGGAGTCTATTTGCCAAGACAGACTCAGAATCTTTTTGAAAACAATTGTAAAACACTTCTCATGCAAATTAAATCAGATTTAAATAACTGGGCAAATATCAACTGCTCATGGATAGGGAGAGCTAATATAATAAAAATGACAATTCTACCAAAACTAAACTATCTGTTTAGTGCCCTACCAATCAAAATTCCAAAAAATTACTTTAATGAGCTAGAAAAAATTGTAAGTAAATTCATATGGAGAAATAAAAAGTCAAGAATTGCCAGGAGCTTAATGAAAAAAATGCAAACGAAGGTGGCTTAGCATTACCAGATCTAAAATTATATTATAAAGCATCAGTCATCAAAACTGTTTGGTATTGGCTAAGAAATAGAGTGGTGGACCAGTGGAATAGACTAGGTGTAAAAGCAGGAGAGGATTATAGTAATCTGCTGTTTGATAAACCCAAAGAGTCAGGCCACGGGGATAAAAACTCCCTCTTTGATAAAAACTGCTGGGATAATTGGAAGTTAGTATGGAAGAAGCCTAGATTAGACCAACACCTCACACCCTTTACCAAGATAAGATCCAAATGGTTACAGGACATAGACATAAAAAAACAATACTATAAGCAAATTAGAAGATCAAGGACTAGTCTACCTGTCAGATCTATGGAAAGGGCAACAGTTCATGACTAAGGAAGAGTTGGAGAACATCACTAAAAACCAATTAGATGATTTTGATTACATTAAATTAAAAAGTTTTTGCACAGGTAAAACCAATGTAATCAAAAATCAAAAGAAAAAGAAGTAAATTGGGAAACAATCTTTACAACTAATGATTCTGACAAAGGACTCATTTCTAAAATATACAGAGAACTGAGTCATATTTTTAAAACAAAAAGCTATTCTCAAGATTGTTATTTTTCACATTTACTATATACATATAACCTTAGAAAAAAGGGCATAAACGTATTCTTTGAATTTGCTATTATATTTTGTCCCTTTCGATGTCAATTCAATATCTCTCTGAACTGTGTCTTCATTTCCTTCTTTTTTTAAAATTTTTATTAAAGATATTATTTGAGTTTTACAGTTTTCCCCCAATCTTGCTTCCCTCCCTCCACCCCCACCCCACAGATAGCACTCCAGTCAGTCTTTACTTTGTTTCCATGTTGTACCTCAATCCAAATTGGGTGTGATGAGAGAGAAATCATATCCTTAAAGAGAACAGAATTTTCAGAGGTAACCAGATCAAACGATAAGACATCTGGGGTTTTTTTTTCCGAATTAAAGGGAATAGTCCTTGTACTTTTTCCAAGTGGGTTCATCATTTCTCTGCCAAATAACTGTTAGAGATTTGCAAAAGTAGCTGTCTAATGTTAGGGTTTAGTTTCATCTCGATTTTCACATCTGAGCACAACTTGTTTCAGTTCAAATTTGGATTCCATAATCCCAGAAGGAATACATAAATTAACTTTTTATTTTAAAAAACCTTTCTCATACCTTTTTCAACATCCTTAAAAACTATCTTTCATTTCAAATATAGCTCTCTTATGGTTTAGAAAGCCCAAACTTTACTTACCTTCTATTTTTCCTTTTAACACTTTTTATTCTCTTCACAAGTCTTTCAAAATCCACTCTACAGATTTCCTTTTATTATTTTTAATAAACAGTTTAACCATATCTCATACTATTTATTCATTCTAATGAGTATTCCTTTTTATATTTTTAGGTAAATAGCATATATAGCTATTTACAGATCTTAATCTTCCAATATTCACAGTACACATTCCAATTTAAAAAGTATATTTTACTTTAATTAATTCTTACATTTTAACTTGTATAAACGCTAAAAAAAATTAGTAATACCTAATCAAAATTCCCAGCCCATTTGGGCAGCATGAAAACCTCCTGCAAAACAGAGTGTAGAAGGAGGAGGGGAGGGATGAGTTTCCCTCCATAGCCCCCACTTCCCCCAAGAACATTCAGTGGGAGCAGTAGAACTGAAAAGAAACAAGCTTACTTACTCTTCTCTTTTCTTTCCTGATGGGATGGGAGGAGTCATTCTAGTCTGTCTACAAACTCCCAATGAAAGTTTAAAACTTAGACTGTTTTCCACAAGCAAGTTTTACCTGAGAAAAACAGTAAGGACACTGGTGAAAGGGGAAATCTATAGGTCTCTGAGGAATGCGTGGGAGCCTGGAAAACCAGGAAGCTAAAAATTGGAAAATCAGAACAAAGAGAAATATAAAAGGCAGCTGAAACTAGCCAATCACGACACAGAGATGAAAAATTGGGAAAGCATGAAATTTCCCACTTCCTGATTGCCATACTGCTAGGAAAAAAATACTTAGGAATAAGAAAAATAGAACTCTTTCCCCCTCCAAAGCAATGACTTTCAGGAAAAGATGCTCTGTGGTGCCAAATCGTGAAGTTGTGAGTTTTGGGGGGGAAAAAAGTATGTTTTCTCCTATTTCCTGGCTGTGAGTCAGAGGAAAAGCAAAATAAAGCAGGGGAGGAGAGTGAGAAGAGAGAGCAGGGTTGGCCAATCAGGACAGAGAGACAGGACTACAAGCAGACCTGGCAAAGACATGAGATTTTGATTCTGCCTTTTACCACAAAGAATGATTTAAATAAGTTCAATTTAAATTTAACTTCCAAAACTATGTGCAAGGCACATACTACAGAGACAGAGGAACCCCAAAACAAATTCTCATGCTAGAAAGGTTCTGGAGATGCAGCAATCAAAAAGATACAATTAACAAAAATATTCCTAACAGCCCTGTTTGTGATGGCAATGAACTGGAAATCAAATGAATGTCCTTCAATTGGGAAATGGATTAGCAAACTGTGGTTTATGTATGCCATGGAACACTACTGTTCTATTAGAAACCAGGAGGGATGGGAATTCAGGGAAGCCTGGAGGGATTTGCATGAACTGATGCTGAGTGAGAAGAGCAGAACAAGAAAAACATTGTACATTGTAATGGCAACATGGGGGTGATGATCAATTTTGATGGACTTGCTCATTCCATCAGTGCAACAATCAAGGACAATTTTGGGCTGTCTGCAATGGAGAATACCATCTATATCCAGAGAAAGAATTGTGGAGTTTAAAAAAAGGCCAAAGACTATTACCTTCAATTTTGAAAAAAAAAGTTATCTTATTATGTAATTTTGCTGTCTCCTATACTTTATTTTTCTTCCTTAAGGATATGATTTTTCTCTATCATCATATTCAACTGAGATTAATGTATACCATGGAAACAATTTAAAGATTAACAGAAAGCCTTCTGTGGGGGGGGGGGAAGGAAGCAAGCATGGGGGAAAATTGTAAAGCTCAAAAAAACAAAATAAATTTAAAAAATCTTTCTAGGAAAAAAAGACACAATTAGACAAAATGAAAGACATGGGAAATCTACTTTGTTCTCACTCTAGAGGACAACACACAACACACTAGATGACTGTACCATATAGACAAGTGGACATAATGGGAGGGTGCCAGAACAAAATTCCCCTACTAAAGGATCAGTTAGAGACACCCAACAGAGTGCTCCAGAAGCAATTCTCACCAGAGGTGTGTCAGAGACTAATGACAGAGAAAATAATTCTCAGAGGCAAGAATTTCTGGAAGTAAAATCCTAAGGAATATTTAAACTTCAAATAAAACAAAGTTTCAAAGAATAGAACAATTAAATTCAGAGTAAGTAGACACTCCTTCCAAGATCACAAAAACTTTTCTGTCCTAGCTGGGATCTTAATTGTGATGTTGTTAAGAATAAGTTTGCATCTTTCCAAGTCATCTGTCCATCTAAGTCTAGGAAACCAGGAAATCTTAAGTCCACCTAACTAGGAAACAAAAGTCCAATTTTAAATAGAGTAGGGAGATGAAATTATAGACCTTTTTCCTTCCAATGATGGGGAGAAGGACCTGTCCCTCTTCAAGTCTCTGTCCATACATCCAAATCTACAAGACAAAGGTATTGTCATCTGTAATTATTTAGGCTAAAAATGAGATAACTCAATTTTAGATTATACATGAAGTTTTATTCTTGAAGAATTACCTAGATGGAGAATTACCTATAGATGGAAGACATTATTTTTTTTATTTTTAAAGATTTTATTTGAATTTTGAGTTTTACAATTTTTCTCCCAATCTTACTCCCCCCCCCAACGGAAAGCATTCTGCCAGTCTTTATTTTTGTTTCCATGTTGTACATTGATCAAAATTGAGTGTGATGAGAGAGAAATCATATCTTTAAGGAAGAGACAAAAAGTATAAGAGATAACAAAATCAGAAAATAAGATATCTGTTTTTTTTTCTAAATTAAAGGGAATAGTCCTTGAAATTTGTTCAAATGCCACGGCTCTTTCTCTGGATACAGATGGAATTTCCATTGAAGACAGCCCAAAATTGTCCCTGGTAGTTGCACTGATGGAACGAGCAAGTCCATCAAGGTTGAACATCACCCCCACGTTGCTGATAGCGTGTACAATGTTTTTCTTGTTCTGCTCATCTCACTCAGCATCAGTTCATGCAAATCCCTCCAGGCTTCCCTGAATTCCCATCCCTCCTGGTATCTAATAGAACAGTAGTGTTCCATGGCATACATAAACCACAGTTTGCTAAGCCATTCCCCAATTGCAGGACATCTACCTGATTTCCAATTCTTTTCTACCACAAACAGGGCTGCTATTAATATTTTTGTACAAGTGATGCTTTTCCCCTTTTTCATCATCTCTTCAAGTTATATACCCAGTAGTGCTATTGCTGGATAAAAGAGTATGCTTATTTTTGTTGCCCTTTGGGTGTAGTTGATGGAAGACATTATAAAAGATGTCAATCCTGATATAAAGATTTTGAGTCATATTTACACAGAAAAGACAAAAAACCCCATAAAATTCAAGTTAGGCAGCCAATGAGAATTCATATAGATGAAATGGTTATACATTAGGATCTTCTTGTAAGCCAAAATATTTGCTACAAATTCTTATTGATAAGAATCCCACTTAGGTTAGAAAGGAAATGTTGACAACTAAACATAGGAGTTATCTCTCCTCGTCCAAAATATCGCTTATAATTTGTGGACCCAGGTAAGGGAATTTATTGGTGTTCTTACAAAGTTGATCATGTAGAATTGACACAGACTAAGTCAACTGGTTATAGAGAACAACAATTTTGATAAAGGCAAATTGAAATTTTTTACAGAGAAAACATTCAGATTTATGAACCTTAACTAGAAATCAGTTTTGATAAAAAAAAATGTACGATTAATTTTCACACTATAAAAACATGTAATGTGAAAAGGGAATCAGGATAATGTTTAAAGGCACCAGAAACATACATAAATGGAATTTTTGCATAAATTCATATATGTACATGTTTATATGTATTGTATGTTGACAGGTATACATTATATGTGGTGATGCTGCTACTGCTGCTGATGATATTTGACCTTTATTCTCAAAGAAAAAAATGAAATCAAGGAGAGAATGCTATGACATACAAGTGAATAGAATTTTAGTAAGGGGATGCTATGCCAAGTCACCAGTCTCACTTTTTCCTCTGTAGCCATCTGGGTTCAGTGATCAGATATGGATCAGGATAACTGGAGATGACTCTGGATGCAGAGTAATTAGGGTTAAGTTACTTGCACAAGGTCACAAAGCTACTAAATGTCAAGTACCTAAGGCCAGCTTTGAACTCAGATCCATGACTCCATGACTGGTGTATTTCACCACCTAGCTAACTTATGTATTATATATGCATGATTATCTTATTACATGGAAGCTATATTTCAAAAAAATTGGGCATATAAAAAGGCATTAAATTAATATAATTATCATAGGATATTTCAGTATTCCTCTCAGAGATGTTTAAATATAATAGAAAAGGAAAAATGAAGCTGGTCAAATTATTCTAAAAATTCTATTTGACTTACTAAAATGGAAGAATTGAAATATTAAAGAGTATACATGTTCTTAGCATCTTATAATAGCTTGTCAAAAATAATCTTGTGCCAAACATTAAGGAATCAAACACATACAAAAGAAGGAAATAGCAAATACATCAATTATGGATCACACATCAAATTTTTAAGTATCTTGCAATGAATAAATGAAATAGAAGCAAACATGTATGTCTAATTGGAACATAATGTCATATTGTATAATAAATGTATCAAAGGTCAAATTACAGAAAGAAGTATTTATTTCAAATTTAATAAGTGAGTAAACAAAAATATACATCTTTAGTTGAAGTTGAAATACTTAGAATCAAAGGAACAATATACAAAATGAATACAATAAAGTAAAAGATCATTAAACTAAGCAAAAGAAAAAATGAAGATGCCAAAGAATAGGTAATGAAATATACTTACTACCTTGAAGCAAAGAAGTGGGAAACCACTTCATAGAATCATGTCATCATCACAGAATGAGGTAACTTAACTTTTTACAGAGGTTCACCCTTCAACTTATTCAAGTGAATTCAAGTAGATTCAAGTGATCTACTTATTCAAGGGTTCAAGTCATCCCTTCAGCTACATTAGATTATCTTCTTTTTCATTCCTGCTCTTTCATTTATTTTCTTTTTTTCTTTTCTTTCTTTCTTTTTTTTTGCAAGGCAAATGGGGTTAAGTGGCTTGCTCAAGGCCACACAGCTAGGTAATTATTAAGTGTCTGAGACCAGATTTGAACCCAGGTACTCCTGACTCCAGGACCGGTGCTTTATCCACTGTGCCACCTAGCCACCCCCCCCTTTCATGTGTTTTCAATCTCTCCTTCTCTTCTAATTTATTTCCTACATCTTTTATACAGATGTTCTCATGTCTCCTCTATCCTGAAAGAACTCCCTCACTTGATTCTTTCAAACTTGTTAACTACAGTTCCATTTCTCTTCTGAGCTATCTACTTAAAATCTTTGAAAAGGCTATCTGCAACAAAATGTCTCTTCTTTCTCTTCTCTTACTCTCTTCTTCACCCCTTACAGTCTTCTTATGTCATCATTCCACCCAAACTGTTCTCGGTAAAGTCACTCCTGGTTTCTTAGTTTCCAAATCCTTCCTCCATTTCCTCAACCTCTTTCTTTTACCAGTGCATTTGACACTGTTCAATCACTCTCTCTTCCTTGAAACACTCCTCTTTCTAGGTTTTCAGGACATTATTTCTGGTTCTTCCCTTACTTTTCTGACCACTTTTCTGTCTCTTTTGTTGCATCTTTTTTCCAGATCATAGTCTCTAAATACAGATGTGCCTCAGAATTGTATCCTGGGCCCTTTTCTCTTCTCATTTCTCTATTGTTTGGTGATTTCAATAGCTCCCATGGATTCAATTATTATCTCTATGTTGATCATTCTTAGATAAACTTTTCCTGTTCCAATCTCTCTGATGACCTTAGTCTCATATTTTCAAATGCCTTTCAGACATTTTGAATTGAATGTTCTATAAAAATCTTTAACTCAATATGTCCAAAATGGAACTCACTATCATTCCTGCCATAATAGAGAATACTATCTTCTCTGTACTGCAGACACACAACCTAGGAGTCAGCCTAAATTCTTCACAATTGACACAACCACCCCAAATTCAAGCCATTGCCAAAACCTGTCCTTTTCCATGTCTCTCTAAGAAACCTATTCTTTCCTCTAACACTGACAATACTCTAGTTCATCACTCTAAACATCTCCTATCTGGACCATTTCAATAACCTACTGGTAGTTCTGCCTGTCTCAATTCTCTGTCCATTCCAATTCATTCTCCATTCAGCTACTATAGTGATTTCTTTTCTGCAACACAAGTTTGATCTTGTCACCCCTTACTATTCAATAAACTTCAGGGACTTCTTAATGCCTCTAGAATCAAATGCAAAATGTTTTTTAGCATTCAAAGACCTTCATAATTTACTTTCTTTCTAGTTTTTACACATAACTCCCCAATACATACTCTTTGATTAGTGACAATGATCTCTTCCACAGAAAATACATTTTATCTCCTGGCTTTTTTCTCTGGTTTTCCCCCATGCCTGGGATGCTCTCCTCCTTCACTCTGACCTTTCTGATTTCCTTTACATCCCAACTAAAATTCCACTCTCTACAGAAAACCTTCCTTAACCATTTTTAATTCCAGTGTTTCCCCTCTTTTAATTATTTCCTATTTATCCTATATATAACTTGCTTTATTTTTATAACTTTATATGCTGTCTCTTTCATTGGATTTTTACCTCCCTGAGGAAAGGGACTGTCTTTTGCCTCTTTTTGTATCCTGGGGGCTTAGCACAGTGTGTATCACATAGTAGATGTTTAATAAATGTTTATTGATTGATTGATTGATTAAGTGGCCACTATATCCAATATTTTTGCTTAAGTATTTTCCTTTTTAAAGGGTGATCATATGTAGCTTTGGCATGATATTTATATTTTCTATGATTGTATTTCTTGTGTCTCTTTCAAAATTTGAAGTTCCTTGACTTCAGGGAAGATGCTTTTATTTATTCCCTGCAATCTATAATGTCATAGTAGTGCTTTATACATAATAGGTATTCAGTAAATATGGATGCCAGAAATTCCTATACCATAAGACAAAATCTTTCATTTCTTTTTAGTCAGCTAAAAAATGTAAATATAATTTGAAAGGCAATTTGGTGTCTTAAATTCATACAAAGGCATATAATAGAGAATTCCCAACAGATTTTGTTAGGAACACAGGAAGAGCAGTCCCAGAAATACTAGGCATTTAAAATAGAAAGCTGAAACCTTAGAAAAAGAACAAAAGAAAGATAACAACTTTTCAATTTTGTACTGTTATCCAAAGCTGGTTTGTTATACTTTTGTGGTAGATAGTCTGACAATGAAAGCTATTTCAACTAAAATCTGCCTGCTGTTCTCAACTTATTTGCATCCAAATGTTTTCCATTGGGTTCAAGGGTCATTTCTACTGTTTGGAGTCTACCCCACTGCTGCTTAATAAGCTCTGATTAAAAGTTCAGCAAGTTATGACATGACATGTCCTGTTGGACCTCAATTCACAAACTTAATCATAAATGGAATCTGACCAACATCCCTCATCTCATCTGTACCAACAGTTAGAATTTTAATTATGAAATTGCAGCTCCATCTCATTATACTGAGAAAAAATATCTCTCACAATGTTGTTAATTGACCTTAATCTAAAGTGATGTGTAATACATTCAGCTGGATCCTCAGGCAGGTTGGTAATAGAACAGTAAAACACCTCTTAAATCTAAATTATATTTGAAATGGCAGATTAGATTATTCCCACCATTCTCAAAAAAACCACCACTCACTGAAATTTATCTTGAGATTTTCCAAACGGGTTAGGGACTTGCCAACTGACAACTGGAATCCTTTATTTGGTAACCTACCTTGAAAACTCATCAGAAAAGGCATCCAAAATTACACTAGTGTCTTCTTTAGGGATGGACTCAGAGGCTTATGTTAGCCAGAAAATGAGCTGCTTTGGCATTTTGGCAAGTCGCTTTAAGCTTAGTTGTTAATAGGGACAATATGTATGGTTTAAAGCAATCTGCCTACAGTTATTGACCTCCTCGTTATTTTATTGAAATGACCTCCTGCAACCAGTCCTTTGCCTTATCTTCTTTTTTTTCCCTTCATTTAAATTTTATTGGGTAGCAAAAGGACTGGATAGGACCAATAGTAAGCAAATTTATCAGTACTTATGACAAAGGTGGAGTACAATTCTCACTTCCCCTCCAAATCTGTTTTCTATGGTACCAAAAAAGGAATGCAAGTAATTCTGTATAATATAGAGCTGAAGACCAAATAATGCATGAAAATCCAGTCCAAAAAATACTTAATCAGCACCTACTATCAATCAGACATAATGCTAAGCACTTGGAACATGATAAAAAAGAAAAACAGTCTCTGCCTTCAAGAACCTTACAGACTGAAGACTATAATACAAAAGGGGTGAGGGATCAGGGGATATCAGGTGAGGGGGTGGGGTCCAACTTCAGTGGAGTTGAATCCAAGCAGAGAAGTAGAGAGAAAGTGGTATGAGCTCCAAAGTCCCATTTCTGGCCTCTAAAAATGGCATTGGGAAAGAACTGGTACTCCACCCTCCAACCCTCCAATAGAAGTTGAGAAGACGTCAAGAGAGATGATGTTAGGCCTTGGTTTAATAGCATAGGGATAAAATTGGAGGTGATTAGTTCATCTAGGGAGAGGTATCTTATTCTGTGGAGTTGAAACCAGGCAGGGCAGCAGTTACAGAGCAGAATGAGTCAAAAAGTTCTATTTCTGAGTCCTGTATTTAAAAGTCAAACTTTCTGCTCAGTTCTGGTCATTTCAACAGGAACATATGAAATTCCCCTGGTTCACTGGAAGTCTATCTTTTCCCCTAGAAGAGGATGTTCTGTTTTGCTGAGTAGTTGATTCTCAGTTGCATTCCAAGCTCTTTTGCCTTCTGGAACATTATATTCCAAGCCCTACAAGCCCTTGATGTAGTTGCTGCTACGTCCTGTGTGATCCTGCCTGCAGCTCCATGATATGTGAATTGTGCCCTTCTAACTGATTGTAATATTTTCTCTTTGACTTGGGAGTTCTGGAGTTTGGCTATAATATTCCCAGGAGCTGTTTTTCTTGGATCTCTTTCCAGGGAAGATCAGTGGATACTCTCAATTTCTATTTTGCTCTCTGCTTCTAGGATATCAGGGCAATTTTCCTGTAGGATCTCTTTAAAAATGAGGTCAAGTCTCTTTTCCTTATCATGAATTTCATGTACCCCCAATAATTTTTAAATTATCTTTCCTGTAACTGTTTTCCAGATCAATTGTTTCTTCAATGAGGTGTTTCACATTTTCTTCTAATTTTTCATTCTTTTGGTGTTGAACTATTATGTCTTGACTTCTCATAAAGTCATCAGCTTCCTTTAGCTCCCTTCTACATCTGAAGGATTTGTTTTCCTCAGAGAACTATCTTATCTCCTTTTCCATCTGGTCAATTCTGCTTTTTAAAGCATTCTTCTCCTCAGTAACTTTTTGAACTGTTTTATCCATTTGACCTATGCTAATTTTTAACATGTTATTTTCTTCAGCATTTTTTGGATCTCTTTGACTAAGTTGCTGACTTCTTTTTCATGTTTTTCATGCATCTCTCTCATTTCTTTTTCCAATTTTTCTTCTGTCTCCCTTACTTGATTTTCAAATGAGCTCTATCATAGCCTGAGCCCAACTTCCGTTTTTCTTGGAGTCTTTAGTTGTAGGAGCTTGTACTTCCCCATCTTCAGATTAAGTATTTTGATCCTTCTTGGGATTATAGACAAAGAATTTTTTTCTGCTTACTCATTTCTCCAGCCTGTGTCTGGTTTTGAGGTGCTTCCTGAGCTTTTAAGTATTATTGAGACATGTACTTTGGGATTTTTTTTTTTTGGACACTACACTGGGACCTTTATTCCTCCAAGGTCTTATGTTCTCTTGCCTGTGCTTTGATATGTAGATATCAAAGGCACTCCCCTCTGCCCTGGAGCTGTGAGGAGGGTCCCTGCTGTCTTAGTGAGGAAGGTCAAACTTGCCTTCTCATCTAAATGCAATCTAAATGCAAGTGATTTGGTCACTTTCAAGAATATTGTTCTTGTTCATTTTTCTCAGAAATATTCTTTGCCTGTGAAAGAAGAGTAGTAACTACAGTGAGAAAAGGAAAGGCATAGTCATGTGCAAATTTTAAGCAATAACAGAAGGGAATTAGTAAATTTAGAGATCTAGAGCTGGAAAGGAGCTCAGACATCAGCTAAATCAACCCTCTCACTTTGATGGATTGCTTTGAATTTCAAAAGTCAAATCAATCATAACATTGGGAATTTGTACATATTAGAAAAAAGCTCTGGATCTGAAGAGTATTCTGAAATTCAAATCCTAGCTCTGTTATTTCAATCAATAAATAAAATATTCATTAATAAATTTCTAATTCTTTGCCAGGCATTTTGCTAGGTACTAGGATGCAAGTACAAACAATGAAACAATCCCTATTTGCAATGACCTAATTAAAATCTATTAGAGGAGAGAAGAGATTAGATAGCTGGATAGACAGATAGATGATAGAATGATAAAGAAATATAACAACTATGAATAATACTAACATATATTTATAGGTATATATGTATGAAATTAATAAACAAATATAAAAGAGCTAAATATTAAGTAATTTGGGAGGAGGAACATTAGTAATTGAGAAGATCAATAAAGTCTGCATGTAAAAGATGGCTGTGCAACCTTGGTCAGATCATTTAAACTCTCTTGTCTTCAGGTAGCTCATCTCTAAATGGAATTCTAGATTAATTAATATTACACATTCAATGAATTTAAGAGTAGAATGAGACACCAGGAGTTATATAGTTAACTCATACACATTTGCCATTCCAATCAGTAGCCATTTTTCCCTTCTCCCATTTATCTCTCTCCCTTACTTCAAGAAAAGCCTGCATGTTGAGGCAGTCAATTACACTTTAGGTCAGTTCTATTGGAAAGTTATGCCTAATAGCAAGCTTATCTGACTGTTTTTTAAACTTTTACCTCCCTTTATTTCTCCTGGTTAGCCCTTCTAAGGTCATGTCAAATAGGTCTAATTACTCCTCTGCATTTCAAACCTTCAAATACTTGACACTAAACTTCCAACTGTTCACTATACCAAATGGTTATGTTAACATGCCTATTTCCTCCCCCTGAATCTTATATAGGACATATAATTAAGGATTTTTATATCTGATTATCTTCAGCTACTAGTTCTGTATCTTAACAATATACTTTTTAATAGTAATGTCCAAATTGTGCAAAATTCTATAGCTAAAGTGTAATGAGAGAACAGTATGACTATCACCTCACTATTTTTGAAATTGCTGCTTTTAATGCATACCAAGAGTGAATTAGATTTATTTGTTTGTTTGGGGTGTGGATGCTATATCACAATATTGATTCACAGTAAATTGTAGTCCATTAAGACCATCAGATTATTTTTAAGCTGCTGTCTAATCATGTTTCACATATCCTGTTTATGAAATTTATTTTTGAGACCAATTATGTCTTTGAACCTATCTCATTATTTATTTTCATTGAATTTTATTAGAATAATATTAGGATTATCCAAAGTTCTTGTCTTTCAAGAACATTTAAGAACCCAGTTCTATGGTTCAGTGTACTGATTATCATTTCTAGCCACGTGTCATCTAAGTAATGTCACCACTGCCTTACAGGAAGTTATTTTTTAATGTCCAAAAGCAAAACTGAAGCAAATACTTGTGACCCAGTACTCAGTGGACTTTGACTCGATTCATTACAAATTACTCTGAGTAATTGAGTAATTGAGATTTGAATGACTGAGAACTCAACCAGTTCTCAATCTGTGTAGTTATATTATAATCTAATCTACATTTCTCCCCCATGTTCAAAAATATAGTATGAGATACTTTATAAAATGCTTCACTTGGTCAGAGGCAAGATGGCAGAAAGAAGCCAGGAACATTCCTAAGCTCTCTTGGGTTTCCCTCATAAATGAGATTAGTCAACATTTTAAAAGAATTCTGGAGCAAAGGAAACTTCAAAAGAATAGTAAGGTGCATTTTCCATCTTAAGATATCTAGAAAGGACTTGGGAAAAGGTCTGTCTTGCTAGGATGAAGGAAGAGTAATTGTGACACAGCACTGGGAGTAGAGTCCAGTGCAGGGAGTGGAGACCAGTGTAGGTAGGTTGTGGAGGAGGGCACCTGGAGGCTTTCAGTCACAGCAGAGATCTGTAGCCAAGGCCCCTGATCTCACATCAGCAGACTATCAGCACAGAACTCCTGTGCATCTAGCATGACTGGGCTGCATGGCCCTAGTCCCCTGAGTAAGCCAATATCATTACCAATGTGGAAGGTTTTTGTGCGGGTCCCTCCCCCAGCACAAGAAGCTTAGGACAGTGTTTCTGAGACCTTGAAGCAGAAATCAAAAGGAGTAAGTCATGATGATATAAAGTTGCTAAGGAGATAAATAACATCACAATACAATCTCAGAAGAGGATGGTAGGAAAAAATACTACATGTGAAGACCCAGAGGGGAATATGAATTGGGTCTCTAGCCCAAAAAGACCCCTTGAAGAGCTCAAAAAGGGTTTTAAAATCAAGTAGAAAAAAATGGGAAAAGAAATACAAAGAAATACTCAATATCTTGTAAGAGGAGCACAGAAATTGACTTAAGAAAACAACTCCCTTAGAAATACAATTGGGCAAAAGGACAAAGAAAAGAACTCTTTAAAAACAGAATTCAGTAGATGGAAAAAAGAAAACAACTTCAAAAATATAGTTGGGCAAATGAAAAAGGTGATGCTAAAGCTAACTGAAGAAAAAAATTCTTTGAAAAATAGAATTGAGTATGTTTTGGAAACATCAAGAATCAGTCAAGCAAAATAAATAAAAATATAAGCAAATGTAAAATGCCTGATTAGAAAAACAACTTACCTAAAAAAAGATTCAGAAGAGATAATTTAAGAAATATTGAACTACCTGCATATAACAAGCTGTTATATGTTGTTCATCTTAAAATGTTGTTACCGTATACCTTGTTCTCTTGGTTCTATTCCCTTTGCTCACCATCAGATCCCCTAAGTCATTCCATGCTTCTCTAGAGTCTGACCATTTATGGCTTCTTAAAGAGCAATAATATTACATAGTATTAATGTACCATAACTTGTTTAGCCATTCCCCAATTGATGGGCATCCTCTCAATTTCCAATTCTTTGCCACTACAAAAGCAGCTGCTATGAATATTTTGGAACATATGGGGCTTTAACCTTTCTTCTAATTTCTTATGGATATAGACCTGGAATTAGAATTGCTGGGTCAAAGGGAATGAACATTTTTATTGTTCTTGGGACATAGTTGCATAATGCTCTCCAGAAAGGTTGAATCTGTTCACAACTCCAGCAGCAATGCATCAATGTCTTAATCCTCCCACAATCACTCCAATATTGCTCATTTTCCCTTTTTCTCATCTTGGCCAATCTGATACACTGATACCTCAATTGAGGTGAGATGATATGTCATTGTTGGTTTAATTTGAATTTCTCTAATCAATAGTGATTTCGAGAATTTTTTCATATGATTATATATAGTTTTAATTTCTTCCCTTGAAAACTATTCATATTCTTTGACCATTTATCAATTGGAGAATGATTTATATAACCTTATAAATTTGATGCAGTTCTCTATATATTTTAGAAATGAGACTTTTAACAGAACTCCTGGCTGTGCAGATTGTTTTCCAGCTTTCTGCTTTCCTTCTAATTTTGGCAGCACTGATTTTTTTTAGTTTTTTTTTTTTGCAAGGCAGATGGGGTTAAGTGGCTTGCCCAAGACCACACAGCTAGATAATGAAATTAAATTAACTAAAGTGTCTGAGACCAGATTTGAACCCAGGTACTCCTGACCCCAGGGCCAGTACTTTATCCACTACACTACCTAGCCACAGCATTGATTTTATTAGTCAATGAAGTAATATCAATATTAAAACTATTTGCACCAAATGGCATAGCATCCATTAGAGGAGAAGCAAAACTATATTGGTGGGGGAGTTGAACTTCTCTCTCTCTTTCAGAATTAGATAAATCTAAACACAAAATAAGCAGGAAGAAAGTTAAGGAGTTGAATAGAATTTTAGGAAAGTTAAATATGATAGAAAAGATAGTCTTCTGGGTAACACTGAATAGGAATTGAAAGGAATGTCCCTTCTTCTAAGTGATCATGGAACCTACACAAAAATTGACCATATATTAAGGCATTAAAAACCTCATAGTCAAACTTGGCAAGTCAGAAATATTAAATGAATCCTTTCACATCATGATGAAACAAAATCATATAAAATAAAGGATCATGGAAAGATATAACAAAATTAATTCACAACTAAATAAACTTATATAAAGACTGAGTGGATCAAATGACAAATCATAAAAATAACAAATAATTTTGTCCAAGATGATGACAATAATAAAACAATATACCAAAACTTGTGGGATGCAGCCAAAGCAGTTATTAAAGGAATAAATGAATATCTACAAAACATTACAAATCCCCCAGATTAACAAGAGAGAAATTTAAATACTTAAATAACCCCATCTCAAAAAAAAAGAAATTGAACATGCCATCAATAATCTCCCTAAGAAAAAAATTTCCAGAGCCAGATAGATTTACAAGTGAATTCTACCAAACATTTAAAGAATTAATTTTAAGCCTATATAAAATGTATGAAAAATAGACAAAGAAGGATTTCTGCCAAATTTCTTTTATCACATCAAAATAATTAAGAAGAGTCAAAACAGAGAAAAAATTATAGAGCAATATTCCTAATAAATATTCACCCAAAAATTTTAGATAAAATATTAGCAATGAGTTTTCAGCAAATTATAACTAGGATCATTATAATCAGATGGGATTTATACCAGGAATGCAGGGTTGGTTCAATACTAGGAAAACTATCAGTAAAAATGACCACATCAATAACAAAACCAATACAAATCTTTTGATTATCTTAATAGATACTGAGAAACTTTTGATAAAATAACTAATTTCTATTAAAAAAGCACTAGAGATCATTGGAATAAATGGAATTTTTCTTAAAATAAAAAAGTTAATCTAGTTAAAACTGTCAGCAAGCATTCTATGCAATGGGGATAAGCTAGAAACATTTTAAATAAGTTCAGGGATCAAACAAGGATGTCCATTATCTCCACTATTATTCAATATTGTTTTTAAAATGTTAGTTTTAATAATAAGAGAAGAAAAAGAAGCAAGGAATTAGAATAGGCAATGAGGAAGCAAAAGTTTCACTCTTTGCAGATGACACAATATATACTTAGAGAATTCTAGAAAATCAATTAAGACACTACTTGCAAATTAACTTTAGTAAAGTTACATTACATAAAATAAATCCACATAAATCATCACCATTTCTGTATATTACCAACAAAGCACAGCAACGAGAGATAGAAAGTAATTCCATTTAAAATAATTGTAGACAACATAAAATACTTGAGAGTATATCTGTCAAGATCAACTCAGAAACAATGAAAACAATTACAAATCACTTTTCACACAAACAAAATTAGATGTAAACAATTGAAAAAAATGCCAATTGCTCATGAGTAAGCTGAACTAATAAAATATAAATGGAAATACTACCTAAGTTAGATTACTTATTCAGTGCTATGTCAATCAAACTACAAAACTTTTTTATAAACCTAAAAAAAATTAAACTTGAGGAACAAAAGGTCAATAATATCAAGAAAATGGAAGAAAAAATATAAAGGAAAGTGGGCTAATCAAACTAGATCTAAAATTATATTATAAAACCATAATCATCAAAGTTGTTGGTACTGGCTAAAAACAGAGTGGTGGATCAGTGGAATAAAGGAACAAAAGAAACACTAAGAAATGACTATGGCAATATTATTTACAGACTCCAGTTTCTGCTCTAAGAACTCATTATTTGACAAAAATTATTGGGAATGCTATAAATGACTATGGCAGAAACTAGCATAGATTAACATCTCACAACCTATCCCAAGGTTAGCTTGAAATGGGTACAAGATTCAGAAATAAAGGATTGTCACCATAAGCCAGTTTGGAAAACAAATAATAGTTAATTTGTCAGATCTGTGGAGAGAGAAGGAGTTTATGATCAAACAAGAGATTGAAAACATTACAAAATTCAAAATGAATAATTTTGCTTGCATTAAATTAAAAACATTTTGCAGAAATAAAATCAATGTAACATAAGATTTTTTTAAAGTGCAGAAATTTGAGAAAATTTTTAGAGCTAGAGCTTCTAGTAAAGGACTCATTTCTACAATGTAGAGAGAACCAACCCAAATTTATTAGAATAATTGATAAATGGTCAAAGGATATGAAGACAGTTTTCAGATGAAGAAATCAATCTATATCTATAGTCATATAAAATACTCTAAATCATTATTGATTAGAGAAATATCAATTAAAATAAGTCTGAGATACTACCTTTCACCAATCAGATTGGTCAATATGAGAAAAAAGGAAAATGATCAAAATTGGACATGTATATAAACTGAGACCCTAATGTATTGTTGTTGGGGCTGTGAACTGATGTAGCATTTCTGGAGAGCAATTGGGAACTATATCCAAAGAACAAGGAAAGTATATACCCTTTGATTCAACAAGAGGTCATTAAAAAGGGGGAAAGATCCATATGAACAAAAATATTCATAGCAACTCTTTTTGTAAAGGCAAAGAATTGGAAATTGAGGGAATGTTCATCAATTGGGGAATGTCTGAATAAATTGTGGTATATGAATGTGATGGAGTACTATTTTTTTTAGAAATCATGAACATATGGACTTCAGAAAAGCCTGAAAATACTTACATGAATTATTGTTAAGTGAGCAGAACATTATATACATTAACAGAAAAATTGTGTGATGATCAGCTGTGATAGACTTATCTCTCCCTAGCAGTAAATACAATGAGCAAAGATAATTCTAAAGGACTTGTGATGAAAAATATCATTCACATCTAGAGAAAGAACTATGTAGTCTAAATACAGACCAAAACATACTAAAATTTCAAATTTGTTTTATTCTTTAGGTTTTTGCCCCCTCATTTTTCCCCCTTTTGTTCTGATTCTTCTTTTGTAAAATGATTAATGTGGAAATATGTTAAACAAAGTTATACATATATAATCAGATCAGATAAATTGCTATCCAGTGGAGGAGGGAAGGAAAGGATAGAGGGAGAAAAAGAGAAAACTAATATCTTACAAAAAAAAATTTTGAAAAGTATCTTTGAATATAGTTGGAAAAATAAATGAATTTATTTTTTAAAAAGCTTCACTAAAATATCAGTTTAAAAAGCTTCACTAAAATAACAGTATACTACATACCTATAATTTCCTTCTTCTATTAATAATTCTGTCAAAGAAAAGGAAAGGAAAGATGGTCTGGAATGCCTTGTTTTTTTTTTTAATGAAGGCTTTTTGTTTTCATCTCTTTACTGATCTATTCTAGAACTTTCCCGGAACTCAAATTCAAGCTCATTGGCACAAAATTTCCTTAGATCTGTCTTTTTTTCTGACTCTGTTTCTCTCTCTCTCTCTGAGGTTCTGTGTCTTTGACTCTGTGTCTGTCTCTGTGCCTTTCTCTTTCTCTCTCTCTGCCCCTCTAACACTCACTTTGAGTCCCTATCTATGCCTCACTCTCTCTGTTTCTGTTTCTCTGCCTCTATGTGTCTTTTTGTATATCTTTCTGTTTAGCTCTGTGTTTCTATCTCTGTCTCTCTTTCTTTCTCTCTACTCTGTCTTTCTCTCTCTGTCTCTTGGTCTCCCTGTTCCTGCCTCTGTCTCCCTGTCTCTGTCTCTATCTGCCTATCTCTCTCTTTTACATTCTAGAACTTCTCCTGTTTTCCAGTACTGTAAAGATTCTGTGATCACCAAATGTAAATATTTGGTCAAAAAAAAAAAATCAAAATGGCTACAGGATTTAGACATGAAGAGTCATACCACAGATAAATTAATAGACCAAAAATACTCTATCTAACCTATGGAAAAGGGATAAATTTATGATAAAACAAGAATTAGAGCACATTATAAATTGTAAAATGAATGATGTTGACTATATTACATTTAAAAAGTTTTTGCACTAATAAAATCAATACTCCCAAAATGAGAATGCAGAAAGCTGGGAAATAATCTTCACAATGAGTTCTGATAAAGGTCTCATTTCTAAAATATATATAAAGAATTGCATCAAATTTATAAGTTCAAGTCATTCCTCAATTGATCAAAAGATATGAACAGACAGTTTTCAAATGAAGAAATTAAAACTATATATAATCATATGAAAAAATGCCCCAATCAGTATTTATTAGAGAAATGCAAATTAAAACAACAAAGTATCATTTCACACCTATTAGATTAGTCCAGATGAGAAAAAGGGAAGATGAGCAATGATGGAGAGATTGCAGGAGGATTGTGGCTTTGGTGCATTGCTGGTGGAGTTGTGAATGGATCCAACCTTTCTGGAGAGCAATATGGAACTATGTCCAAAGAACAATAAAACTATTCATACCCTTTGACCCAGAAATTTCAATTCTAGGAATGAATGCAGAAGAAATTATAAAAAATAATGGGGAAAGTCCTCCATATTCCAGAATATTCATAATGGCTTTTTTTGTAGTGGGAAAGAATTGGAAATTGAGGGGATGTCCATCAATTGGGAAATAGGTTAAACAAGTTATAGTATATGAATAATATGGAATATTACTGTTCTATAAGAAACCATAAATAGTCGGACTCTAGAGAAACTTGCCATGACTTAAGGGATCTGCTGTTGAATGAAGGGAGTAGAGCCAAAAGAACAATGTACATATAAACAATATTATGAGATCAACACCCTTGATAGAAGCAACTCCTTTTGCCAGTCCAGAGAGGTAAGACAACTGTATTTGACTGGGTATCGACTATATTATCCCCAACCAAAGGAAGAAAAAACAAAACAAAGCACACATCACACACACACACACACACACACACACACACACACACAAACACACACATACACACACAAAACAAAACCCTTCTGAATCTGATGAACACTTTCTAAAAATTATCTCTTATGTATCTTTTCCTTAATCCTAATTCCTCATGCCAAAATTACAAATTTGTAAATATATTTAACAAAATATGTGTGTAAAATGCTAACCTGACTGTTCCCTGCTGAGGGGAGGGGGGTGGGAAAGGAAGGTCAAGGGAAATATGTATGTACAAATGAATGAAAATAAATTTTTTAAAAAGATTCTGTGATCATGTATCATAACTCTTTTGATACTTGAAATAGTAATTAATTCTTCTGGGTCAAGTGATTCAAATTTACTGAGGGCATTAGATATTATCTTACTATATCTTTACACATATTGGGTTTCAAATCTCTATTAGTCATTTTTTGTTCCATTATTTTCAGTTGAAAGTCATATTTATTCCTTCCCAGAGAAAAATGAAGCATTGTGCTATCATCTTCATTCAATCTACTTTAGTAAAGGTTTACTACTTTTTTTGATCCATGAATTTCTTCCATTACAGTTTTAAAAAACAAAGACTCAAACCCCTTTTTCTTAGCTTCTCTGGTAAGGCTAAGTTTGATACTTAGTTTGAGCTAATAGCTAATGCTATTTTTATAAGACCATAGCAAATTCCATTTTTTTCCTCTTTGGAATTGTTTTTCATTTTGCTTGCTAAAGTACATTACAGACTACATCATTATCGTTCTTTACTGACTTCATATGTGGCATTTTATTTATCTTTTTCAAAATCTGAATTTTTTTCCTCTCAAATCTAGACAACTTGTTAGACTAGAACAAGATTTTTCTTTCCTTGACTATCATGAGTTTCAGACTTCCAAATCATTCCTTTTATCTAGAATCAGATTCAGAATGAAATTTTCCCTTTTTTGAGAACCCAGAAACTAGTGAAGGAGAGAGGTAAAGGTTGAGTTAACTCTCATACTCCCACAATATCAATGAAGTGGTTGCAAGTCAAGAAGCAGTGCAACAGATCTTAGAAAGTTTGAGTTCATTTTAATCCTAGATGAATTGATCTAGGACAGCTAGGTGGAAAAGTGAATATAGTATTAAGGCCTAGAGTCAGAAAGACTCATCTTGCTGAATTCAAATCTTTATGAATAAAACCCCATAGAGGGTAATGAAAAGTTGGAGATGACTGAAAAACAGCTGAGCAATAACAGCTTATTGATCTCTGCTAATCCAGGTATAGGTATTTTAGGGAAAAAGGTTTAATAATATTTTTTCAAGTTTTAGGATTTTTATCATAGAGGTCCCAAGACTTTAGGGAACCCCTTTTTCAATTTGCTTTCATTGCCTGGAATTTTTATTTTCCTGGGAAACTTTTTATAATCCAGTGGATAGTCCTGATGTCTTCGGAGTTGTTGAATATTTTTGTTAAAGATGTTATTTCTCTCAACCCAGAAATTCTGGGTGATACATTGTACCCTACATTGAACCAAAGCTTGTTTCTTTCTCCATCTTTTGAAGTATGAAATTATCAGAGCTTAGCCAAGAAGTCTTATTGGTTCTGCTTCTATCATTCAGCTGTCAGTAAACATTTATTAAAAACCTATTATGTGCCAGACACTTCTCTAAGTGCTAATGATATAAAGGAGGATTTAGAAAATTTTAGACATGTTGAGTAAAAGATGCCTACTGGAAATCCAGTTTGAGATGTCTGACATAGGAAGAAGGGAGACTGTAGGTCAGCAGAGAGATTAAGGGTTATTAGGTAGATTTTAGTATTGCCAACTTAGAAATGGTAATTAAATCAATGGAATACCAAATGAAGTAGAGAAAGAAGAGAAGAAAAGGTCCAAGACAGAATGTTGAGGACCACATATGGTTAGAAGGCACAATCTGGATGTGGATCCAACAAAATCAATTGCAAAGGAATGATAAAATAGGTAGAAGAAAAAGAAAAGAAAGGTGTCAAAGAGAGAACTCCAGTAGAAGTCTGGATAATGAAATCTCCCATTAATAATGATTCATGATTTAGCACCAAATTTTTTGACCAATTACCCAAATTCTTCACTGATTTCTTTCTTTTGTCCAAGTAGCCTATAGTATACTTCAAAGAGAAAAAAAATCATTTCTGTTTCTGCTTCCACTGACTCTTGTCCAAATTTTCTAAATTATACATTTTCCCTTATATTCTTTGATTTCCTTACAAAAGTAGAAATTGTGAGTGTACAGGTGATTCAGTAGATAATGTAGGGGCCTGGAGTCAGGAAGATGAGTTCAAATCTGGCAAATCATTTAACTCCTCTTTGGCTCAGCTTTCTCATCTGTAAAATAGGAATGATAATAATAGCACACAGTTCTGAGGATGAAAAGAGATAATAAATTTAAAACATTTAGTATATTGTCTGCCATATTGTAAGGATTATATAAATAATAGTCATTACTATTATTATTATCATAAATGAAGGATACCAATTCAGAGATATAGTCTAGTCAAGAAGTTGAACCCACCATGTCCCACCATATATATAGATATAGATATAGATATATAAAGCTAAATTTGTCTCTTTGTATTAAAAACCCTATTTCCTCTTATTTGTGGCCTAAACTTTGGGAGGTTGAGTATAGATACTTGAGATTATGAGTTTTACTTCTGCTTTCTTTTCTTTGGATTTATTTTTACTTCTGTGAACTGATTATTTCAACTGTTACTCTTCCTTTTTTTGCTACTTGCTATTTTATGTAACTTGGTAGATAAAGAAAAGCCCCCTTGAAGGTCCTTTCAACTTAATCTGCATGAAATTATGATGTTACATATTTACCTACCTCCAGTAGCTAAATTCTGTCCCTGGTCAGGAATCTATCATCCCTATATTTTAAGCCATCATCCAAAAATCCAAGTCCTTATCTACTTTCCTTTCCATATAGATAATTCCCTTTCTAATTATTTATTGTATAACAATGAAGAAAATAGAATCTATTGTCTTATCTACTCATCAGCCTTTAGAATACATCTCAAACTTCATGGCTTCTTCATTATCTGCAAAATTATTCATACAAAATTGAATATAAATATATTTCAATATTTGGAAATATATGGAGTACTCATATACAACAAAATTATCAATTGCAAAAGAATAAACATACTTTTCCTATTGGTGTACCAAAATTCTTGAATGAGTATTTTAAGGGAATTAACACAATATATCATTTCATTGAAATAATATACTTGGCACAGTTTTATTAAATCATTATCAGTCATTATTTATACCAGTGAAAAAAATGCTGAAGCAATTGACTACAAGTTTGGTCTTTTCCTCTGGAACAAGAACTATACTCTTAGAACAAGGAATAGGATGCTAAAATAAAAAAAAAATAGCCAAATGGATAGTATTGTCAAATCTGGTGGAATAATATTGAATGGAGGATAGGGAAAATTGGAAGAAAAATAAAGAGCACAATCAATGGTAAACTTACAATTCTTCACATCTTTCTATTCCTTTGTAGCATCCCACCACTGAATTGTAAACCTTTCATTATAGAACATAGAACAAACACAGGCTCAAATGGCACATATGTCACAAGAAGTATACAATTATAATAATAACTTACATTTTTGTAGTGCTTTACAATTTCAAATAACTTTCATATGTATTATCTCATTTGACATTTAGAATACCTCTATTTAAGATAGTAAGGACAGATATTGCACTCTACAATTTAAAGATAATAATAAGACTCGGAACAGTTAAATGAGTTATCCAAGGACTCCAAGTTAATAAAGGATAGCTGAGTCATTAATAGAATTTCTTTCAACTTCATCCCTTTACTATCCACGTTAAGCTTCCATTCATTAGAACTATAATTGTTTTCTGGGAGATCAGTTTATCCTCTGAGTAATCCCAGTAACAAAGCCTCTCCTCTTTTGTAAACACCTCCCGAAATCAAGATTTGTATTGAACCTCTGATTGGAATGCATTTCCCTGACTTAAAAACTCCGTCTATAGTTGAAAAAGTTTTTTTTTTTAATTTAGACAGGGGGAAGAGAAGCTTTATAAGGAGAGAAAAAAATAATGAATCTATACTTTCAACTATCACCAAGTCATTCTTTTTCTTTCTACACAACATGTTTATTTGTGTGAAAAAAGACACATTACATATGCATCAAAATCAATGCAACTATATTGTATCCAAACAGTGCCAGTAGAACTAACAGATGCATAATCAGTCTACTCTATTCCTTTGAAAATAAATTGATTTTTTAGCACTTTCCCCAAAATGCTCATAGCTTTGAAAAAGAATCATTTTCTTTCTTTCTGACACTAGTGCATTTTAAATGTGGGCATTTACTCAGCGAACAATTATTTTTTGTGTTCCACTCCCCTCCAATTGGGCATATCTAATGATACAAATAGCTATTTAAACAGAATGCATTTTCAGTTATGTCTTAAAAGTGAAGTTTGAAGAAATGTAGCTCTTTTCTGACCTTTAAACCAGGGCTATTTTATTCAGACTGCTATCAAAGCTAATAGGATTCCAGGATCCAGCTCGACTAGAATGCTTAGGGATTGTTATTGAAACCTACATGTTATCATTTTTAAATTTCCAAACATAACAATTCAATAGTCATAAAAGGTGATTAACAAAATTTGTCCAGGATGGAAAATCACCCATCTTTTCATTGTACTAACATAGGACTGTAATTTTATCACCAATATTCACTTATGATGGACAAATTTTAAGCAATAAATTTGGTGGAGAAAACTTGATCCCATTTTGCTATGTATTGAATTGAAAAAATATTACAGTGAATTCTACTAATGTGTTTTCTACTATGAAGACTACATAGGTAAGTATTTACTATTTCCTCTTTATCAATTCAGTTAATTATTGGGACATATATTTAAATTCATTGTCATATCATTTCCAATTATACTTTTTAAAAGTTTTAGATTTGAATTTATTGAAATCTACTATTATTATAGGCCTAATTATCATATTACTGATTTTCTATTCTTTTGTCATTAATTTAAATTTTTGGATTTCTACATATTAGGAGGCCATACTGCATGTTCTTGGCTATTGAGTCAGTAGAGAGCTGATGTTCTAGGATTTAAAAATCTAGATTCTAGTCCTGGTTCAGACACTTGAAACCCAAATATCTCAGCTAAAGTAATTAATCATTCTGAGGATCCATTTTAAATCTTTATTTAAGGTGGGGGAAGACATTTAGTGCCCTTTCCTAAACCTAAGTGTCTTCCTTACCCTGAGTGTTTTTTCCCTTTAAACTGCACATTAGCTGATATTTATAAACCAATCAATATTATAGTCTGTAGGATAATCCAGATGATTTTTTTTAATGCAGGAAGAAGAGAAGATGGAATTGGAGTGGGGAAGGGAGGATTAAAAAGAAAACAAACTGGCCATCACTCACAAAGAGAAATAAGTAAAGTTACTATTTCTCTCTTTGTAATGGGATTGGTGGGAATGTCAGAACAGAACATTGAAGGGAAGATCACAGAGGAAAGAAGACATGTATAGAAGCAATCAAGCTACAATACAAAGGATCCACAGAAGTGGAAGTGAGTTGAAGCAAGGATCCTACAATGAAATATTCTAGAGGGCTGGATGTTTTAAGAGACCATTTCTTTAAATAAGAACTAGCATTAGGGTGGAGAAAGTAGTTGAAAACTGAAAGATGGGCATGGTGCAAAGGAAGATGAAAACTGCAATTAGAGAGATAATGGAATGACATTGAAAGGGACATGCTATGATAGAAAAGACAAAGAATAAGATCATGCTCATTGGACTAAAGTTATATAGTACATGTCCTATTATATTTGCTCCTTTGGGAAATAACAATTTTGATAATAGCTTCTAATCTATATTTTAAAAAAGGAATTAGAAAGGGAATGAAGACAGTTTTAGAAAAAGCATATAAATTAAAATAATTATAATTGAAGTATAGATTAGTGGTAAAAAGGATTGAGTTGCCTTTGCTATGTGTGCTGGGGAGAAAAAAAGAGTAAAATAAATTAGAGGAAAGGAGAAAACAGAGGGACAGAGACATAGTGCTCTACTTGTTCAGTCATTTATTCATATCCAATTCTGTTTCACCCCAAGGACCATAGCATGCCAGATCTTTTTTCTTCCAGTATTTCTTGAAGTTTGTCCAAGTTCATGTTTGTGGTTTCCATGACATTATTTATTCATCTCATAATCTACCATCTCCCTTTCTTTTATTTTTTACAAGGCAATAGGGTTAAGTGAACTGCCCAGGGTCAAATAGGTAGGTAATTATTAAGTGTCTGAGGTTGAATTTGAACTCAGGGCCTTCTGATTCCAAGCTGACCACCTAGTTGCCTCACCCCTTTCTTTTTACCATCAATCTTTCCCACCATTTGAGACTTTTCCAGGGTCTTATTATGTGTCCAAAATTTGTGTCAATATTTGAATTATTTTCTCTAATTATTGACAGCCTTGATTGTCTTGCTGATTAATGGACTCCCAAAAGTTTTCTCCAGCACCATGATTCAAAAGTGTTCATTCTGGGACCCTCAGCTTTTCTTATGGTACAACTCTAATGGCCATACATTGCTAACAGAAAATCTATAGCTTTGACTATATTACTTTTTAGGTTGTTTTTTTTTTTTGCAAGGCAATGGGGTTAAGTGATTTGCCTAAGATCACACAATTTGGTAATTATTAATTGTCTGAGGCCAGATCTGATCTCAGGTTCTCCTGATTCCAGGGCCAGTGCTCTATCCACTGAGTCACTTAGCTGCCCCTCAATATATTATTTAATAATCAATAAGATAATAAATCAAAACCACTAATTTTTTGTACAGTAGTTCTTTTCTCCAGATATTCTTAGCAAAGATCACTTTGTTCTCTACTGCTCTATTTTTTGTAGTTTTGCTCAGCTTTCTGTGCATGATAATCGTGTTATTTCAAGTCTTTCTTTTTCATATACTTTATTACATTTCTTTTCTATATTTTTCATAAACTCACAGCAATTAATGCTTATATCCTTTTAAATAAAAATGAGCTCTCTACCAACTGGTCCATAGAGGAAGCATATTCTGTTATATTTATAGCTCAGAAATTCATCTCCAGATTGGAATGCCTTATTGTTACCTATATAGAAAGAAGCACCTCAGTGGCAATGAGAACCATCTGACCTGTCACCTTGCATGAAGGTCTCTTTGATCAGTTCTATATAGGTGCCAATATACTTGCATATCCATAATCTCCTTTTCTGTCCTTTCCATAAAAGTACCAAATAAAAGGGTCCATTGCTTTCAACACTGTCTGACTTATGTAATTTTTTCTATCAGGTCCTTTTTAAGTAGCAGAATTGAACTCTAACAGGGATCATCTGAGTAATTAGAGCCTTGTTAATAAATTAAATCATAAAGGAAAAGTCCAGAGAGAGATATTTTTACAGAACTTTGAGAAACATCTAAACTCGGAGGAAAGGGGAAGAGAAAAATATAAATTCCCTGCTTTGCACAAAAAAAGTGCTTAATAATTTTTTTATTCACTTTTTCCTAAAAGTTATAGTTAGACCATTTGAATGGTACAAGGATAAAGTGGGAACCTACAAAAAAAGCAAGGAAAAATAATACAAAGGAGAATATGGTGGAATCACCTGCCTCAAAAAGGTCAAGAAGCATGAAGATTGAGAAGGATGACTAAAGGTTTTTTTTAGCAATTTAGGAAAAAATAATTTCAATACTGAATGATGAAGACAAAATTTATAAGGTATTAGGGAATAAATAAATGATAAAAAGTAGAACTGGAAATTGTAGTGTATTTTTTCTAGAAAATTTTTAGTCAAAAGAAAGAGCTAGGACAATAATTTGAAAAAATAACAGACCCAAGGAGAGATATTTAAAATATGATATAGAATTGAACTTGTTTATAGGAAGAAAAGTCATTATGAAGGGAGAATTCAAGATGAACAAAAGAGTTGAATGGTCTCAAAGAATTGTCTGGGAATATCTAGGCAGAGATAGGACAAAATTAGATCAAAGGTATAACAACCAAGATTAGTCATGCCGGAGAGGTATAAACTCATCCACCTTCTGAGGATAAAAGGAAGAAAAGAAAGATGAGTAAAGACAAAAAACAGATTTGAAATGTTGAAAAAGAGAAAGGAAGGAACTCATAATGGTTGGTCTCAATCTTAAAGTACTGGGAAGCAAGGCCATCTATTAAGAGAATATTAGAGATTGATTTAAGAACTTGAGAAAAGAGATTTTACCATATACACAGAAGGAATTGTGATAGGGAGTCAATCAGAGATGAGTAAAAGGTTTATTGTGCAGAAGTGTCATTTAATCCATAATTTCATATAGCCCTGAAGCAGTTGCTTCTTTGAAGTGTGGGAGGAAGAGAGTGGGGTGAGTTCTCTTGTTACACATCTGAGGTTTGGCCTTTGCTTCAATGATTTTTAGAATAAATGACTGTTCTCACAAGTAACATATTTCACATTTCTAAATCCAAATAATCATTCAATTAGTTAGTTAACTTATTTTTTTAGTTCAAGCACCCCAAAATGGCAGAAATGCTTATAAGACAAAGTTCTCATTTCAATTAATGAGAAATTAACATTGAAATACATGAAAATTGTGTCTAATTATTTCTCTTTAATAATTGGCCTTCTACAAGCCACCCTATAATAGACATGATGCCAAAACAATTTAAAACAACATCATATTCACCATTATCATAATTGTCATCATCACTACTACCTTCATTATTATTACACCACTACTATCAAAATCATCATTATTATCACTATTATAGTTACCATAGACACTTTCGCCATTGTTTGGCTAGATAACCAAAAGCATATTGTGTTTGACTCTTGTCCTTCATTATTTTTTTTTAGGTTTTTTGCAAGGCAAACGGGGTTAAGTGGCTTGCCCAAGGCCACACAGCTAGGTAATTATTAAGTGTCTGAGACTGGATTTGAACCCAGGTACCCCTGACTCCAGGGCCGGTGCTCTATCCACTATGCCACCTAGCCACCCCGTCCTTGATTATTGAAGACCAAATTGACATCACTATGTTTGAGACAAAGGACAGTGAGTCCAATTTTGACTAATCTGATCAATATAAGTTCAGAATGTTCTACCACAAGTCAGGCACAAATAGTCCATGTGAACACCTGGGTTGCCTATTCTAAACTTATATAGGTCACATTTATTTTGAGCTGCATCAATTCTGCCTTCCTCATAGAGTGTAGCCCCCTAACTGATGAGGACATGCCATCCTGAGTGGTTCTATGCCAATGCATCACATGCTGAACAATCAATTCCAAAGTTCAGGGAGCCTTGGTGTCACTTCTTCTAGCCCCCTTGTGAGCACTTGCCCTGTATGAGTTTGCCATAAATCAATTTTTTTTTTGTCAAGTGTACTTCTGGCATTCTAACAACATGTCTAACCCATAGTAGTTGCACTCCCTGCAGTAATGTTGGAATGCTAGACAGTTTAACTCTAGAAAGGACCTCAGTGTCTGGTATTTTCTCCTGCCAGGTGATCTTCAGAATCTTACTAAGACAATTTAAATGGAGGCAATTCAGTTTCCTGGCATGGTGCTGATAGACTGTCCAGGTTTCACCAGGCATAGAGCAATGAGGTCAGCACAACAGCTCTGTAGACCTTCAGTTTGGTAGTCAATCTAATACCTCTTCTCTCCCACATTTTCTTTTGGAGCCTCCCAAATACTGAGCTAGCTCTGTCAGTGCATGTGTCAACCTCATTGTCAATGTGTAGTTCCTTGAAAAATACACTGTCAGGGTAAGTGAACTCATCCACACTACTCAGAAGTTTTCCCTTTGCTGTAATTGATAGTTCCACATATGGATGGTGTGATGCTGACAGATGGAGCACCTGTGTTCTCTTGATATTAATTGTTAGACCAGAATTAGCACAAGCAGCAGAGAATTATGTTGAGTTGCATCTCAGATTCAGAGGCTGCATTGAGTAGTCAGTAATCTGCAAACAGAAGATCACGCAGCAGCACTCCTCCACTTTTGCCTTGGCTTGTAGCCTTTACAAGTTGAAGAATTACCATCAGTGCAGAAGCTGACCTTGAGGCTATATTCATCCTTAGTGAAGGCATTTGATAACAGAGCTGAAAAAATCATGCTAAAAGCATGGAAGCAAGGACATAGTCTTATTTCACTCCAATGGTGACTGGGAAATTTGAGAGCATCATTCACTATCCAGAACCTGGGCAAACACACTGTCATTGAACTGATGTTCAATTTTGATGAATTTCTCTGGGCAACCAAATTTTGACATAATTTTCCATAAACCCTCAAGATTGACAGAATCAAAAGCCTTTGTTAGATCTAAAAAAATGCATATACAGATCTCTGTTTGGTTCCTGACAATTTTCCTGGAGTTGTCAGACATCAAACACCCTAGCAACTGTCCCTTGACCCTTTCTGAAGCTACACTAGTTCTCAGAGAGGTGAGCATTTTCCAGGTGAAGGATCAGTCTATTGTGAAGGACTCTGGAAAGAATCTTACCAGCAATGTCTAAAAGATAAATACCCCTGTGATTGTTGCAGGACAATCTGTTCCCTTTAACTTTATAGAAATGGAGAATGGAGGCATCGTTTCATTCTTGGGGGGATAACTCTTCATGCCATAAAACCTGGAAAATTTCAGTCAGCTTTTGGATGATCAATGGACCCCCTCACCTTGTAGATCTCAGCTAGAATAGAATCGACACTAAGAGCTTTGCCACATGAAACTCTAACAGAATTCAAAACCTCATATAGTGGACTAAAGAAGAGGAAAAATTCACCCAGCATTAACAGATTTATGCCTACAGACCCTTGGAGTCATTTTCATGTTGAGTGCATTGAGTTTGTCATTGATACACAATGCCTACAACACCCTCAGTCCAACTACAAGAGTAAGAGTAGACTTCTTGCACTTAGAAAGCAATCAACACAGAATAATTAAAGGTCCTATAAAATAGTTGTGGGAGAGGAGGAGAGTAATGATTGACTGTGGGGTAGATTCAGATTTCCCATGTCATGGTTAATGAAATATCCTCCACTATTTCTGTGTATGTGTCACTCTTTTTGTGTCTCTATTTCTGTCTTTCTGGCTGTCTTACTTCTTCTCTCTCTTTCTCTCCTCCTATCCCTTGGCCCCCTTTCCATAGAATAAAATGACTATTCCTAGGTGATAATGTCAAGAGCCTATTTCACAACTCTCCAATAACTCTCAGTTGATCTTTAAATTTCATTTATTAAAAGTCTCTTCCATGACTCAGTCATACAACAAGAATATTCATGCTAAAATATGTGCCTATCTTTCAAAGAGAAGCTTGAGGGTTGTTAATTGTACTATGCATTTTCCTAAAGGCAATTTTGTCTATTCAGCTATTAAATTTTGGGCCCAGTTGAAATGTATATGGCTATACATACATACATACATATATAAATACACACACATCTATATATCTATATAGATATAGATATACACTAATATACAAATCTATTTTCACTGATTCCAGTGATAACTTGCACAAATTATTTTCCTAGGAATCTTAACTAGCTAGTTAATTGCAGTCAGGACCCAGTCTGAATAATTTCCATTATATCTTCTCAAAGAACTTTGTCTACTTGTGTGTGTGTGTGTGTGTGTGTGTGTGTGTGTGTGGTATATGTGAATAAACACACACACACACACACACACACACACACACACACACACACATATATATATATATATATGTATATATATACATATATGGCTTGTCTCCTTACTGAGAAGTTTGTATTGATAATAACAGATAATTTAGGTCATAATTACCCTGACATATCATAGTAGGTGATTTAACCAATTACCTATATTTATTAAGCACCTACTATATACCCAGGTATGGTGCTGGGCACCTAGAATATAAATGCAAAGAAAGGAACTTGGTGTAAAGTGCTAAGAGTCAGACTCAGAGTAAGAAAAACCTGTGTTCAAGTCTCTTCTCTCCAACATTGGCAGTATGTGGTAAGGCAAGTCACTGAACATTTCATTTTCCCCTGGCAACTCCCAAATATTTTAAGTACAAGGTATGTGTAGATCTTCATTGGTAGAGGTCCTCACCCAGAGTTCCCTAGTGAGTTAAAATCACAGGTCTGTTTTGTTTTAAATTGTTCATTTCATTTTGTTTTAAATGTGAGATAAGATTAATATTACCGCTCAACAGTTAGAAATTCTGGGAATTCTGGAACTTTCTTTTTTTTACTTTTCATTTAGAAGAGTCCTTGATATAATGTTGGACACAAATTAGGTACTTAGCAAATATTTATTAAGCTCATAAATGAAAAATATAATTTGAGACCAATATTCCCATCTCTGAGCAATTAGGGGAAAAGGGTGGTTGAAAGGAGATGGAAGTGATTAATTTTCTGGGGTATCTTTTGGAGCACTAGGAGGTAGACTATGTAGCACCGAAATGATTGCCAGTCAGCCTGGGTATTGTGAACTCATGAAGAGGCCATTTAATTCCTAGATCACCGCTTACTACCTTTATAACCTTGGACAAGTCCCTTATTCTCTGAAAAAAATGAGAGTTGATCTAGATGGCTTCTAAGGTCATTCCCTTTTCTAAATCTATAATTCTGAAAGATCAGATTTTCTTTCCCAAAACAAGTTAACTGAACCTTGGACAACTAAATTAATTTCTATCAGTTCTCTGAAAGAGCTTGTCTTGACACTGTGCTAACCTCAAACCTTATATTTATATGAGATTTTACAATTTATAAATTATTTTTAAGGCCATTGTTGCTTTTGATCCTTACAACAACACTATTGTGGCAAAACAGGTGTTGCTATCCCTATTTTGTCAGTCAACAAACTCAGGGATCTAGAGATTAAGTGACTAGTTTAAGGCCACCCTATTGGAAAGAAAACAGAAGCTTTTTGATTTCAAGCCCAGTAAGTACTCTCTCCCTTGCTCAGCACTTCACTTTTCACCATCATCAAGCTTTAAATGCTCTTTAAAAATGATTTAACAGCTTTATTTCATTAAAATGATACCCTTACATACCAATAGGCACAACAAAATTAGGACAAAAATTGGCCTCATATTGTGTTACCCAGACTGGAACTGCTATTTCCACATGTCTGCTAATAATCCTCTTCTCCAATAGTATCTGAGTGACCTTTAAATATCAGGGAAGCTAAGTGGTAAAGGAGAATAATAATGCCATTTTAATTGATTTGTAAATTATTGAACAGGGTTAGCTAATACTTGGTAACTCTCCTCCTGCCTTCCTCCTACCCCCAACAACATCTAACTCAAATTAATCATTACATTTTCTGGTTGATTCATATTTTCCCTATATATGAATCTAATATGCACTTGACCCTTTCTATTGCTATATACCACAGTGGTTATATAGAAGAATTTGCAAATAAATGTTAAGGAAAATAGCAACAGGGAAATCACATGCTGAAAGAAATAGAGTTAATAAGTAACATTTTACTGTAGCTATTACTGCCCAGAGGGTGATATCACATTCAGCATTTTGATTTTCCTTTGTCTTATGTTTTGCTTTTTTCCCCAAGTGAATTAAATCTCTCCTGAGGCCTGATTTTTCCTACTCGGAATTCCTGAAAGTTCATGGCAATTATCAAGCATTAGTACAGGTCACAAGGGTTACTGCAAAATTCCTTTCCCTCTATATAACAGTATAGCTAAAGCTGAGGATTTAAGCTTATGGAAATATAAATATTCTCCATTTTGTGTGTTTGTGTGTGTGTGTGTATGGTATATGTGAATATATGTATATTAGGCTTGTCTCCTTACTGAGAAGTTTGTATTGATAAGAACAGTATTGATAAGAACAGGTTCAATCTACCTTTTGAAGCTTACATACTTTACTTAACTATTACAGTCTCCAACAGTCTTTGCCTTCTGGAAACCTCCATCTCTTCTTTCTGATGTGAATTATGATTGATTGTTACTTTTGATGATAACCTTTCCTTACCTGTTCACTAATTACATTTATATTTAGATATGAAGCATACACATATGTATGTATGTGTGTATTTATGTTATATATCCAACTTCCAAAATTAAGCTACAATATTTTATTTAAAAAAGAGTCCGCATTTTAGATTTCATAGCTATTTTCCACAGTCTAGTACCATGACATGGTAAATAGAATTGCATTTCATTTCTAATCCTACCTCTTTCTATTTGTAGTTATTGTATTGGATGCATGTGATTCAGGGATTATAAGGGTTGGAGTTTGTAGAATCTTTCTCTGATCCTACCTTCCTTTTTCTCCTTCTGAGAAAGGAAGCATCATTCAGAAAGTTAAAATTGTAAATGTAGTCATTGTAAGGCTTTGACAAGTATCCCCTGCTTTTTTCTGGCTACTATACCTCAAAGGGATGATGTGGTCACTATTGTTAAAGAATTGCCTTTTTTGTCAGTAAAGGAGCAGTATCCCAGGGTACAGGAAAGACTGTGTAGAAATGCCATTTCACAGAATGCAATTGAAGGGAAAGTATCTATAACAATGAGATATTTTATATCAAATAACACAGAAATTAATTCAGAGTAGTCTGAATAAAAGAGCTCTTAGCTAATTACTAAATCTAATCCACTTGCCAGTTAGTTAGGTCACATCACATCCTGTTTAATGAGCATCTACTATGAATTTGGGAGGGAATTTGACATAGCAAATTAGACTTAATTGGAAGTCAAGATCACCTAGATTCAAGTCCTGCCTCTGATACTCAACTAGTTTTTGAACAAATCATTAATTTAATGAATTTCATAGAACTCCACTATTTATGAATTAAAGATAGGTTGTATCAATAGAAGATGTTTACATTATTGAAAAAAATCATAGATCCTTGATGAATTAACTATGGACTTAGTAGTTTGCTAGGTGCATTGAGGAAAAGGGTAGGTAGACTAGGTAACCTATTAAAAATATGAATTGAAGGGCACTAAATGAGGACCTCAAAAAATTATTCCAACTCCAACCTGCACAACCTATAATGTTCCCAAAATTCTGTTATTTGTTCTTAGGTCTTGAAGTCAGTGGATCATTATCCCTCTTACCCATGTTGCCTCTCAGTGTCCTGTTAGATGTTCAATAATTAACACCATGAAAAGGAAATTAACAAAATCAGTTAAAAATTCTTTTAATATGCCATATTTCTCCATGAATAAGACATACCTTAATTTGGGGGTCCAAAATTTGAAAGTAATGTATTACATGAAGTTATTGAATACAAGTGTTATTCATCATAAAATTCATACAACTTCTTATCACTGTCAAAACTCCTATCCATTATCTTGTCCTCATCTGTGTGTTTTGGGTTTTTTTTTAGGTTTTTGCAAGGCAAATGGGGTTAAGTGGCTTGCCCAAGGCCACACAGCTAAGTAATTATTAATGTCTGAGACTGGATTTGAACCCAGGTACTCCTGACTCCAGGGCCGGTGCTTTATCCACTGTGCCACCTAGCTGCCCCCCTCATCTGTGTTTGATGACCATCAATGTCTTAGGAGAGACTCTGACTGTTCTCCGGCCTGTGCTCTGGTCTGTGGTTGACCACAAGCATTCCCTGGGCAAGTCTGGTGTGTGTGTACACATGCTTGGTCTATTCTGTTTCATGAACCTGAAGTACCAATTGCAACATAAATACTCATACTGAAAAATCTATCAAATCTTGTAATTTGATCTGAGCAAGTTCTGACTTGCTTCAGCTATCCCTGAACCTTCAGCTAAACTGGTCTAATTTACTCTTTATCACAAATGATATGGGGCAATTAAATGTCATACTGCATGGAGTGCCAGACCTGGAGTCAGAAAAAATCATATTTCTGAACTCCAGTCTAGCCTTAGATACTAACTGTGTGAACCTTGGGCAAGTCACTTTTGTTTCAGTTTTCTTATCTAAAAAATGAATTGGAGAAAGAAATGACAAACCACTCCAATATCTTTGCCAAGAAAACCCCAAATCAGGTCACAGAAAGTCAGAAATGACTGAAAAAAATGACTGAATAATTCCAAATAATATTCCATCCCTTATTCCATTCCTTTGCACAAGCTGTCTACTTAACTCCCACCCCAGGCTGTTCCTGATTCCTATACCATACCACTAAAGAGCCTGAATGATATGAGAAAGACCTGATTCTAAAAGGTCAAAGTCTCCAATTGATTACCAACTGTCCTGATCTTATGTCAGACCACTAGAACTACATGGAATTTTGAGAATAATGTCTTTGCACAATGTCTCCTCACTTTATCAATCTTATATGCAAGTTATGTCATCATTTTATGATGTCATGGTCTTCTTTGATATTGGATTACCACCTACCTACCCACCTAGGTGTTAAATTCTTCCAAACCAAAGTTCCTTTGTATTTACTTATTTGGGAGTATGATATAGCTTATAAAATTTATGAATCTAAAAGTATCCATCACTTGTCACAGTGTCTGACAAATAATAGATGCTTTATAAATGCTTGCTGATAGATTGATCATATAGTCACAAGTATAGCAAACTAGAAAGAGAGAAAACTGGGGCCCAATCCTTAGTCATCATAATTTTGTGACCTTGAGTAAGTCAATTTTCTTCTTTGGACTTGGTATATTTATCTGTAAAATGAAATATTTTGACAAGATGCTATATAAATTGCTTTTCAATTCTAAGCCTATAGTTTCTTGTTTTTATTTGGATTTCACAAGTCATCATAACTCTTTTCCACTTTGCAAAAGTAGCTTTTAAAAATGTTTTTTATTTATTTAAGGCAATGGGATTAAGTGACTTGCCCAAGGTCACATAGCTAGGCAATTATTAAGTATCTAAGGCCTGATTCCAGGGTTGGTATTCTATCCACTATGTCACCTTGATGCCCCTGCAAATGTGACTTTTTGAAGTAGAAGTTTGAATTTATGAACTTTCAGTATATTCATTTTCTGCTTTCTTTACCATGAAAGGAGGATTCAGTCCTAGAACTGCTACATAAATAAAGTACATTATCATTTTTGTGGAACAACTTGGTAGATAACTGAGAGTAAAGCTAGATTCTGAAAACAAGAATGAAATAGTACCTACACTCAAGGAGTATACAAAGTGTATATAACATATATCACACACACACACACACACACACATATATACATGTAAACACAAATATATGTATGTAAATACTAAATAATTTCTGTGATGGGGAATATTAGAAGTAGGAAGGTAGGATAAGGAAAGGCCTCATTTTAGAGATAGCATGCATGATGGACATCACAAGAAACTAGAGATTCTGAAAGAGGCAAGTGGAAGGTTGTTACATCCCTCTGAGGTACAGCATTGTCAAAGTCACAGAGAACAGAGATAGAATTTGTTGTTTAATGAATAGCTGGTGGGCCTGTTTGACTTAAATGTAGACTGTGAACTGGAGTAATAAGAGAGTAACGTCTAATAAGTTTAGAAAACCAGGTTGGAAAAAGATTCTAAAGGGTTTTAAATGTCAGATGAATTTGTATTTTATCCTCTAGCCAAAAGAGAAGTAATCACTGCAACTTCTCGAGGAAGAGAATAACATTTCAAGACCTGTTCTTTTAGTAATATCACTTTGACAGTATTGTGGAGTAAAATTTGGAAAGGAGGGAGGCTGGAGACAGGGAAACCAACTAATTGGATATAATACATCATAGAAGTTTTTATGAAGGCCTGAACAAGGATAGTTTTGAGTAAAGATATTTGAGTAAAGTATTTGATATTTGATTAAAGAGAAGAGGATGGAGGCAAAAGATATTTTGGAGTTAGAAGTGACAAGATTCACAACTGATTAACTATGGTGGGTGAAAGAGAGAGAAGAATTGGGGAAAAAATCAGAGTTTATCCACTCTGATAAGTGGGAAAATGGTGGTCTGTCAACAGAAACAGGTAAATCAGGAAAAGGAATGACTATTACGGAGAGCGGTAATGAATTATGCATATTGAGGAAATCAAATTTGAAATATCCAATTGATAGTGGTAATGTGAGATTAGAGCTCATGAGAGCATAAGATCAGGTTATATAGATCTTGGAATCACCAGCATGGAGATATTTCAAGTATCACAATATCTGCTTAGGCAATAACTATTTCTTCCCCATCTGTTATTTCTTTCAACTCTTCTCATCCTCTCTCCTGGTATAAACCTTTATAACCTCCTGCCCAGACATCTTCAATAGGTTCCTAATTGGTCATCCTCCACCAACTCCCTTACCTCTCTAGTGCATTCTCCAAATAGATTCAAAATGAATGTAGCAAAACAAATGTCAAACTGAACATCACTTCCTTAATCAAAAATCCCCAGTGATTATCTAATGTCTGTATTAATTAGGGAGATTGATCTATAATTTTATATTTATTTTGGCTCTTTCTGGTATAGGTATCAGCACCATATTGGTGTCTTAAAAGAAATTTGGCAGGACTCATTATTTATTTATTTTTTCACATAGTTTGTATAGAATTGGAGTCAATTGTTCTTTAAACATTTGGTAGAATTCATTTTCAAAACCATCTGGCTCTAGAAATTTTATTTTAGGGAATATATTGATACCTTGTTCAATTTCTTTTTATCTGAAATCGGGTTAAGTAATTTATTTCCTCTTCTGTTAATTCAGGCAATTTATATTTTTGTTCAACCATTTAACTTAGATTATCAAATTTACTGACAAACAGCTGGGAAAATATTTCTGAATTATTGCTTTAATTTCATCTTCGTTACTTGTGATTACAAACTTTTCATTCTGGATATTGGCAATTTGATTGTCGTCTGTCTTTTGTTTCAATCAGATGAAGCAAAGGTGGTTCTATTTTTTTTTTTTTGCTTTTTTCTTAAAGCCAACTTTTAGCTTTATTTATTAGTTCAATCACTTTCAATTTTATTAGTTTCTCCTTTGAATTTCTAATTTGGTATTTAATTGGGGATTTTTAATTTCCTCTTTTTTCTAGAGGAAATTTTTAGTTGCAAGCCCAATGCACTGATTTCCTCTTTGTCTAATTTATTCATGCTAGCATTTAGAGATATAAACTTTCTGCTAATAATTCTTTTTCTGGCATCTACAAGTTTTGGTATGATGTCTCATGATTGTCATTGCCTTGGGTAAAATTGTTGGTTATTTCTATGATATGTTGTTTGATGTATTCTTTAATATTAGATTATTTTGTTTCTATTTTATTTTTAGTTCATCTTTCCATGACCCTTTATTACTTCTAATTTTAATTGTATCATAATCAACAAAGAATATATATTTAATATTTCTGCCTTTCAGCATTTGATTGTGAGTTTTTATGTCCTACTATAACAATTTTATTTTTTTTTATTTTTTTAGGTTTTTGCAAGGCAAATGGGGTTAAGTGGCTTGCCCAAGGCCACACAGCTAGGTAATTATTAAGTGTCTGAGACTGGATTTGAACCCAGGTACTCCTGACTCCAGGGCCAGTACTTTATCCACTATGCCACCTAGCCACCCTATGTCCTACTATAAATGGTCAATTCTTGTGTAGGTGCCATGTATCACAGAGGAAAAGGTATATTCCTTTCTATTCCCATTCAATTTCTCCAGAAGTCTATCCTATCTAACTCTTCTAAAATTATATTCATCCCCTTAACTTACTTCTTAATTTCATGACTAGTTTTATCTAATTTTGAGAAAGAGGGAGAGAGAGAGAGAGAGAGATTAAGGTCTCCTACTAATATAATTTTGCTCTCTGTCTTTCCTCTTACTCCTTTAACATTTCTAAGAATTTGGATGCCATTATCACATTCTGCACATGTGTTTAATAGTACTATTACTTTATTATCTGTAATACCTTTTAGGAAGATGTAGTTTCCTTCCTTATCTCTTTTAATTTTATCTTTTTTTTTACTTTGACTGAGGCAAAATAGATTCTGCTCCAGTCTATTACCTATGACTTGTGTGTGTCTTTCTGCTTTTCTTGAAAATAACTTCTTATAGAATTCTGATTTTTAATCCACCCTGCTATCCACTTCTGTTTTATGGGAGAGTTTATCCCTTTCATATTTACAGATATAATTATTTATTCTGTATTCCCTCCATTTTCTCTTCCCATTGTTTGTACTTTTTTTCTCTCCTTTACCCTTATTCCTTCACACTAGTGTTTTGCTTTTTACTCCTGCCTCCCTTAATTTGCACTTCCTTTTTTCAACCCATTTCCCTTCTTTTCACTTATCCCTTTTATTCCCTTCCTTTTTTGATTGATTTTTACTTTTCCTCCTCCCTTTTCAAATTCCCTTCTTCCCTTTTCTTTTCCCATTCCACCTCCTTTTTTTCCTGCAGAATTGGAAAAATTTCTAAACCCAGTTAGGAATATATGTTATTCCCTCATTGATCCAAATCTGTTAAAAGATTTATTCATTGCTCATGCCCTCCCTTCTTTCATTTTTCTATGTTAGGTTCTTTGTGCCTCTTCATGTCACGTTATTTATCCTCTAATGCTTCACCTTCTTCTCCTAGCATAATCTGTTTTTTATGTCCTAATCATTTTATACCTATCTTGTATTCACTCCCTCTGTCAAAGTAGATACTTTTCAATTATCCTGAGATGGTACAGTGGGTAGAGAACCAACTCTGAAGTTGGGAGGTCCTTAGTTCAAATCTGACCTCAGTACTTACTAGCAAATGACTTAACTCTGATTGCTTCACATTCAGGGATATGTCCAGTTGTCCCAAAGATATATATATGGAAAATGCATGCCACAAACCATAGAAAGGAGAGATACAGAGACTTCAAAATATAATATTTTCATGTTGCGTCCTGGGAACTATGTACAAATGAATTAAAAGTAAGCATGAGAAACAACAAGTTAGAACTGTTTTTTTGATATTATGTTTTTCCCCAAATACATATTATGAAAGTTTTTCAACATTCATCCATATGCATATGTATATTTTTAAGTTACAAAATTTCCTTCCACCCTCCCTTCCTACTCCACCTCCATTTAGCTGCAAACTGTCAAGTTAATGATGTACTTACACATTTGTGTAAACCAAGTTTCTAGATTAGTCATTTTTGGTATGAAGAATTATGAGTAAGGGAAAGAAATTCACAAGAGTTATTTTTTAAAAAGTGAATATGGTGTTCATCAGATTCTGAGGGGATTTTTGTTTTGTTTTGTTTCTCTTCCTCTGGATGGGAAAGCATTGGCCGCCCATCTAAAATGGTTCCATCCATCAAGGTCAATCATCTCATAATGTTGTTGTTGATGTGTACATTGTTCTTTTGGTTCTGCTCTCTTCACTCAGCATCAGATCCTGTAATTCATTGCATACTTCTCTAGAGTCTGAGCATTTATGTTTATTTATAATTTTATTTGATTTTATATATTTTATTTGATTTCCAATTATATACAATAGTTGTTTCTACCTATCATTTGTTTTAGGTTTTTTGCAAGGCAATGGGGTTAAGTGGCCTGCCCAAGGCCACACAGCTAGGTAATTAGCAAGTGTCTGAGGCCAGATTTGAACTCAGGTACTCCTGATTCCAGAGCTGGTACTCTATCCACTGCGCCACCTAGCCAACCCACTACCTATCCTTTTTATAAGGTTTTGAATTTTACAATTTTTCCTCCACCTTCCCTTCCTTCTTTTCTCTCCCCTTCCCCATAGAAGGTAATCTGATAATCTCTATATTATTTCCATGCTATGCATTAATCAAAACTGAATGAGTTGAGAGAAAAAGAAATTCTTGAGGAAGAAATAAAATATTAGAGATAGAAAAATTATGTAGAACATAAGAACTTTTTTTTAGGTTTTTGCAAGGCAATGAGGTTAAGTAACTTGCCCAAGGCCACACAGCCAGGTATTTATTAAGTGTCTGAGGCTGGATTTGAACTCAGGTACTTCTGACTCCAGGGCTGGTGTTCTATCTAGTGCACCACCTAGCCACCCCCATAAGAACTTTTTAAAAAAAATTGAAGGTAATACTCTTTCTTTGATTAAACTCTACAATTCATTCTCTGGATACAGATGGTATTTTCCATCAAAGATACCATAAAATTGTGCCTGTTTAATTTTTGGATGGAAGGAGCTAGTTCATTAAGGTTAATCATTACTCTCATGTTACTGTTAGGATATATAATGTTCTTCTAGTTCTCCACATCTCATTCAGTATCAATTCATGCAAGTCTTTCTAGGCTTCTCTGAAATCCCATCCCTCTTGATTTCTAATAGAACAATAGTGTTCAGTAATATACATAGAACAATGGTGTTCCCTAAGCAAACACAATTTGTTTAGCCATTCCCCAATTAATGGGCATCCTCTTGATTTCCATTTCTTTGCCACCACAAATAGAGCTGCTATAAATATTTTTGTACAAACAATGCTTTTATACTTTTTCATGATGTCTTCAGCATAGTGATATTGCTAGGTAAAAGGGTATGCATATTCTTATTTCCATTTGAGCATAATTCCAAATTGCTCTCCAGAAAGGTTGGATCAGTTCACAGCTCCACAAACAAAGCATTAGTGCCCCAGATTTCCCAAATTCCTTCCAACATTGATCATTGTCCTTTCTGGTCATATTGGTCAATTGAGAGGTGTGAGGTGATACCTGAGAGATGCCTTAACTTGCATTTCTCTAATAAGAGTATTTAGAGCAATTTTTCATATGACTATGTATAGATAACTTTGATTTCCTCATCTGAAATTGTCTTTGCATCTCCTTTGATCATTTGTCAACTGGAGAATGGCTTGTTTTTTTTAAATAAACTTGACTCAGTCCTCTATATATTTTAGCAATGAGTCCTTTGTCAGAATCACTAGTTATAAAAATTGTTTCCCAATTAACTACATTTCTTTGATCTTGTTACAGTGGTTTTGTTTGTGCTAAGGCTTTTTAAATTAATTACCCAGTTTGTTTGTTATGATGTTCTCTATCTCTTCCGCACAAACTGCTCTCCTTTCCATATATCTGACAAGTAAACTACTCCTTGTTTTCCTGGTTTACTTTTAATATTGTCTTTTATATCTAAACCCTGCATCCATTTTGATCTTATCTTGGTATAGGATATAAGATGTTGGTGAATCCAAATTTCTGCCAAGCTCTCTTCCAACTTTCCCATCAGTTTTTAATCAAAGAGTAAATTCCTATCCCAGAAGCTTAAGGTTTATCAAAAAGCATTTTACTATAATCATTTCCTGATGTTTCTTTTGCACTTGGCCTATTCCCCTGATCCATCTATTTCTTAGCCAGTACTAGATAGTTTTGATGACTGATGCTTTATAATATAGTTTTAGATATGTTAAGACTAAGCCACCTTCTTTTACACTTTTTAAAAATTAAATTTCTTGATATTCTTGACTTTTTATTTCCCCGTAAAAATTTAGTTATAATTTTTTCTAGTTCATTAAAGTAAGTTTTTGGACACTAAGCACAATTTGGAAGATCAGCAGGAAGACCTGTTAGAGCAAGCATGAAGCCCTGGCCAGCATGGCCCTTCTCAGCACAGCTGCATCCTTCAGCACAACCCAGATCCCAGGAAATGGAAGCAGAGCCTGTCAGCAGCTCCCTGAGAACTCAGCCCACAAAAGGTAAGGGAGTGGAGGGAGACTGCTGAGGTCTGTCCTCTGTCCCTGGGACAGGACTCTGGGGCTTTGGCCATATTAAGATCCTGGTTTCAGTCTGGGGCCTCCATAGAGCAGGGACCTTCCTCACAGCCCTGGGGGGCAGAGAGGTGTGCCTGTGCTCATCCACAGACCAAAACACAGGCCAGGAGAGCAGTCAGTGCCTCATATAAGACCTTGAAGGAACTGAGGTCCTTGTGGGAGTGTCCCACTAATACTCAGAAGCTCAGGAAGCACCCCCAAACCAGGAAACAGGCTGGGGAATTAAGTAAATAGAAAAAAAAGGAGCCTGACCACAGACAATTACTTCAGTCCCATGGAGGACCAAAATACACACTCTGAGGATGAGAAAGACCAAGCTTCTATATCTAAAGACTCCAAGAAATATAGAAGTTGGGCTCAGGCTATGACAGAGCTCAAAAAACATTTTGAAAATCAAGTAAGGGGCAGGGATTGGCAAGAGAAATGAGAGAGATGCAGGAAAAATGTTGAGAGCCACTTAAGTGAATTTGGGTTAGAAAATCTGTTATGACTAAAAACCTAGGCCTTGATGACCCTTGAGCTGAAGTCTTTCCATGGAACTCTGGTTTGATAACACAACTCTGTCATCCATGACCTCACTTGTGTGATAGCCCTGTACCCAAACTTCTTGACCTGAGTTACATCCTGCCAGGTTACATCCTGTCCAAATTAGAGTTACAATATTGTTTTTTATCCTGTATGCTAATTTTGTGATTTTCTTTTATAAAGAACTGTTTGATACTATCAATAAATGGTTCTGCTAGTTGTCCTGCTAGCATCCCCACTTGAGTGTACCCATGTTTATTTTCTCTCCTCTGAATTAATCCCCTGGTGGACAGGAGAAATCAACAGAAAAACATGAAAATGAAGTCAGCTGCTTAGTCAAGGCAAACCAAAAAAATGCTGAAGAAAATAACATTAAAAATTAGTGTAGGTCAAATGGATAAAACAGTTCAAAAACTTAATGAGAAGAATGCCTTAAAAAGTAGAAATGATCAGATGGAAAAGGAGATAAGAAAGCTCTCTGTTGCAAACAAATCCTTCAAATGGAGAGTGGAGCTAAAGGAAGCTGATGACATTACGAGAAATCAAGACACAATAATTCAATCAAAAAAAGAATTAAAAAATAGAAGAAAATGTGAAATATCTCATTGAAAAAAGAACTGATCTGGGAAACAGACTAAGAAAAGATAATTTGAAAATGATTGAGCTACCTGAAAGTCATGATGAGGAAAGGATACTTGACTTCATTTTTAAAGAATTTGTAAATGAAAATTTTCCTGATATCCTAGAAGCAGAGGGTAAAATAGAAATTGAGAGAATTCACCATTCTCTCCTGAAAAGAGATCCAAAAACAAACACAACCCTCAGGAATATTATGGCCAAGTTCCAGAACTCCCAAATCAAAGAGAAAATATTACAAGCAGCAGAAGGACACAATTCAAATATCATGGACTTATAGTCAGGATCACACAGAACTTAGCAGCATCCACATCAAGGGCTCATAGGACTTTGAAGATAATAATCCAGACAGCAAAAGAACTTGGAATGCAACCAAGAATCAACCACCCAGCAAAATTGAACATCCTCTTCCAAGGGAAATGATGGACTTCAAATAGGAGCAACATGCAAACACACACACACACACACACACACACACACACATACATAACTCTGACAGGTGAGTTTTTGCATTTTTTTCAATTAACTAGATTTCCACATTTGATCCTTGTCTTTTGAAATCATGCTACCTCCTATCTGACCATAGCCCTACAACTTTCTCACAGGAACCTTGGACTTAACCTCTGAAACTACCTTGATAAGATTCACTTTCAGCTTATTTTGCTCAAGTCTATCCTTCCCTGCCATTGCCAAACCACATTACCACAAGCTTCCTTATTTCCCCTTCCACATATCTTTCTAGCTCACTTTTATGTGTTGCCTTCTCTCATTAGAATGTTAACTTCCTTAAGCACAGGGACTTTCTTGATTACCTGTATTTATATCTAGAGCATTTTGAGTGCCTGGTACAGAGTATGTATTTGATGAATGTTTAAATATCTGCCTATCAGCCAACCTACCTACTGGCCTTAATAGTGATCTGTTCTATCTATCTATCTATCTATCTATCTATCTATCTATCTATCTATCTATCTATCTCTCCATCTATCTATCTCTTCATCTGTATGTGTATTTTTTTTAATTTGTCTAGCTCAATAGTATTGAAACCATGACCAATTTTGTACATTGGAAAGGGGGATGGGTATAGTCTGTATGAGAGATATCATTATGAAGATTTTTGAGAATGACTAAAATAGAACTATGTTCTACAGCAGGAGACTTATTTCAATCCTTCACTCCCTCTTGTCTTCAATATGGCTATTTTAAAGATCTCTGTGGTGCTCAGTGCTGTAATTTTCTTCCCAGCAAATAACATAATTTGTTTGCAGCAGAAGCAACACCTGTTTCTGGAGATAATTAAATTATTAGATGCTGATCAATTTATAAAGCCACAAGACACTCCTGTCCTCTTTGTCCATAATCAAAGAATTTGGATGCAAAATGATGAAACTTGATTTTTGTAAGACATGCATCTAAATCTGTCATTAAAATATTTCTTCTATAATTAGGTATTACTTAACTAGAGTTAGCTGTTCAAATGTTGTATTCCGTGAATCAAGAGTCTTCAGTCTTTGCTAAATATGACAAAGGAGAAGACCAAGAAATCTGCTGGTCCCTGCAAATAAAATTAACTTTCTCCTGTCAGTTTTTCTTTTCCATGTTTCAGTTGTGACCAAACAATTTGTTTCTGTTTGGAATGTAAAGACCTTCAAAACCTGGTTCCTACCTGTTTTCAAATTTATTAACCCTGTTCACCTCCCCTGATGCCATGATCTTGGAGAATGAAGGCCAAACATCATCACCTAAATTTCTATTGTACATATTGGTTGTGTATGTATGTTTGTGTATATACGTATATGCTCTCTCTCACAGTAGAATGTAATCTCCAGAAAAGTAGAATTTTTTTCATTTTTGTCTTACATCTTCAATGTGTTGAACATTTTCTGAATAGCAACTGTTCGTCAATTAATTCAATGAATCAGTCAACAAGAATTTTTATGTGCTTCCCTTTCACTAAGCATCAAAAATAAAAAAAAACAAAAATAATCCCTGACCCGGAGAACCTTACATTCTAACAAGAGAGGAAATGGGATTGGGCTCTGGTAAAGGACACTGTCTTAACTTATCTCTTGAAAGAAAATGGGAGATAGGAGGGGAGATTAAAACATTGCACACGGGGAGCAGTCAGTGCAAAGGCATGGTCATAGGATGATGGAACAAAATGTATAAAGAAAAGCAAATAAGGCAGTTTGACTTTGTGGAGGAGCATAAAATATTTTTAAAAACTAAAAAAAGTAGAAAGAGGTAAGAATAGGAAGAAACTTAGATGCAAGAGAATTTTAATTTTTGATCCTGTAGAAGTTAGGAAACTATTAGAATTTATTAGCTAGAAAGAGTAATAAAGTAAAACTTGCATTTTAGGAAAATCCCTTTGCTAATTGAGCAAGAGATAGATTGGAATGAGGCCTGAATTGATGGCATTGACTTATATGAGTAAAGAGATGGGTTAAACACATTCATGGAGTTCTCAGCTGACCATCATAAATTAATGCTGAAGTCAAAGATAAGGTTGAAGTTCATCCCTCTCTGCCTAAACTTCCAACTGAAGAAGATATTTTGAATATGTGTAACCTCTGTGGGAATCTATTATTACCACTTATGTTTTGAGAAGAGTATACTCCATATTTTTAGGGAAAACATAATATTACTACTGTTCTTACTATAACATTTATGAAAGCTAAGTGTGCCAGTGGAGACACATGAACTATTAGACTAGGTGTGGGGAATAAAAAGATCACCTTAAATTTAGGGTAATCATTTTCCTGGAGATTTAACCTGACAGTGCTAATTAATTGCTTTACCTAGAGGTAGAATATTAACAATGACTTGGATGATTATAAAAATCATTTTTTATCAATTTTTAGATTATACAAAACTACAAGGGAACTTTGACCTATAGATAAATGCAATGTTCCAAAAAAATTCTTGGAAGAAATAGATTAACTGTGGATTGATTAAATTCAATAGAGATAAATGTAAAGTAAGGACAAAAATGAAGGAATAATGACTAGACAATGATTTGTATCGGGAAAAAATTCAGAAATTCTGGTACACTTCAACTCAAGATGAGTGAACAGCGGAAAATGGGTAGCCAATAATGTTCATGTGATCTCAGATTATACTACATGAAGTAAATAGTGTGGGATTTGAAAGTCATCTCTAGTCTTAATGCACCTGCAACATTGAGTTTAGTCTTGTCAGTTATATTTTAGGAAGGATATTAAAACACCACATTATTCAAGGAAGAACAACGAAGTTTATAAAGGTTATCTAAGAATCTAGTATAGTTACTGGGAATATTTAGTTTGCAAAATAGAGAACTTGAGATGAGAAAGATGGGACACAAGATTTATCTTCAGTTTTAGAAAGGTTGTAATATGGAAGAAAGATTAAATTTGATCTGACCATATGAGTGGAACAAGACACAATGAATGGGAGTTTATATATGGAGATTTAGTCAATTTAAGGAAAAATGTACTAATGATTAGAACTACTCTAAAGTAGAATGGTCTACCTTAACAGGTAGTGTCATTCCCTCACTAAAAGTCTTTAAAAGATCTCTCAATTCTTATATAGAAATGGTTTCTACTAGGAGGCCTCTGAGATTCCTTCCAACTCTAATAATTTATGGTTTTGTGAGAAAGGAAATTGATCTGCTGAAATAATGAATGAAAATTGCAGGGCACAGTTGAATACTTTGAGAGGCATATCATCACTCTTATGTTACTAAGAGACCTTAAAAAAGTTCTTCAAGTTCAATGGACCTACCAAGAAAGTTTATGGAAAAATTAAGACAAGTATTCAAGAAAAAGAATTGTGTATTTCAATGATACAGTACTTACACCAATGAAATAATTGATCCATTAGCATTTTGGTCCATAAAGACAGTGAATTATTTGAAAATGTGAGAATGTGCAAAGTTTTGTGAATTTTCTTACATTGAGTTTTTAACAAATCCAAAGTATAGTCATTTTACATTGGCAAACTTTACTTCCTTTATTACTGGATTACAGTGATTACCTTTACATATAGTGACATACCCAATATAGTATATTCTTTATTTTTTAATTGCTAAAGAATTCACCTATTTACTTCCAAGACTGACTACTTATTTTCAAGAACTGAGTCATATTAATCAGGTCATATAAGCAGAACTAATGAGCCCAAATTTATCCAGAGAACATCAATAATATTTTTTCAGGTACTATCATCTTTTTCCTTCCAAAGTGCTACATTAAGATAAAATACCATTTCTGAATAAATAATTGGCAAAAATATGAATAAACAGAATTATAAATCATTAAAACTGTATAAAATTGCTTAAGATTACTAATGAGAAATGCAAATTAATGCAACTCTGAAGTTTTACTGCACACCTAGTAAATTGGAAAAGATGATTAAAAATGAATGAATAGTTAATGCAGGAAGGGACTGCAAGAAGTCAGGCACACATATTCACTATAGAATTAACTTTGAATTAATATAAGTATTTTAGAAAAGAGATTTAAAATTACATGAGAAAAGTGCCTAAATTCTTTTGATCCTTTGACCCAGAGCTGGGCATATAACCCAAAGATGTCCTAAATAGAAAGGACCTATAGATGCCAAACTATGTTTTACAAAGCTTTTCATGATAGAAAAAAAGCTGTAAGTCTATTCATTGAGAAATAGTTGAATTGTGGCAATTAATGTAATATATTATCTTGTAAGAAATAACAAATTGGAGGAATTCAGAAACATATGAATATTTTAGTGAATTGATTCAAATTAAAATAAGTAAAACTATAGCTTCAATAATGTGAACGAAATGAATAATAAAATAGTTAACAGTGTAAACATGATCATTAACCTTGGAACTGCACCATGTTGGACCAACATGGTTGGTTCAGTTCGAAAAACATTAAAAAGTGTAATATTACGTTCTTCAAATTTATTTTTTATTTGCTTACAAATTACTAAAATAGTCTTGTTGTCAGAGTAAACATAATCCCTCCATCTCCCACAAAAATTAAATATCCTCATGAGAAATAAAGTGAGAGAAAGGAAAAAAATGTGTTCAGATACCAACTGTGTTCAGATACCATCAGTTTGGTCTTTAGGGTGGGTCATATTCTTTATCATAAGTCCATCAGAGAAGTTACTTCCATATTTTTCCACAGTTGTTGCTGCTGATTGTAATTCCCTCCATCCATTCCTCTCCATTTCCACTTATTATATTTTCTCTCTCCTTTCACTCTGCCCCTCTTCAAAAGTGTGCTATGGAGTAGCTGAGTAGTGCAGTGGACAGAGCCTTGGCCCTGGAGCCTGGGGGCCCCAAATCCATATCACACTCCATAGAACTAGCAACCACCTAGCCCCATAGTCCCAGACAGGCCACCCAATCCCACCACTTTGTGAAAAAGATAAATAAAAATGTGTTGTATCTGACTACCCTCTTCCATGGTCTTCATCCTCCATCCCCTCCCCCCATCCCCTTTCTCCAATCACCTTTCTCTCCTTTTTCCTCTAGATTTCTATACCCTATTTAGTAGGTATGTTACTTCCTTTCTGAGTTATTTCCAATTAGAATGAAGGCTCCATCAACCCCACCCCCACTTTCACCCTTCCAAAACATTGCAAAAGCTATTTCTTGACTCTTTTACATGAAATATCATAGCCTATCTACCTCCCCTTTCTCTTTCTCCCAGTACATTTTCATTTTCACTCATTGACACCATTTAAAAATATATTCTACCTTAAAATTCAAATTCAGCTCCCTCCTGTGCCTTATCTAAATATGTTCCTTCTAATTGCTCTAATAAATGAGAAGTTCATATGAGTATTATCAATATCATCTTCCCATGTGGGAATACACGCATTTCAACATCATTAAGTCCCCCATAATTTACCCTTCCCGTCTACCCTCTCTATGCTTCATCTGAGTCCTCTACTTGAAGATCAAGTTTTCTGTTCCTCTCTGATCATTTCAACAGGAACATTTGAAATTCCTCTATTTCATTGAATGCCCATCTTTTCTCCTGGAAGAGGATGTTCAGTTTTGCTGGGTAGTTTATTCTCGGTTATGAGCCTTTAATGTGGATGCTGCTAAATCCTTAGTAATCCTGACTGTAGCTCCATGATATTTGAATTGTTGCTTGTAATATTTTATTTTTGACTGGGAAGTTCTGGAACTTGGCTATAATATTCCTGGCAGGGTTGTTTTGTAATCTCTTTCAGAGATCAGTGGATTCTCTCAATATCTATTTTGCCCCTCTGCTTCTAGGATATTGGGAAATTTTCTTGTAGAAATTCTTTAGAAATGAACTCAAGGTTCTTTTCCTGGTTATGACTTTCAGGTGATGATTTTTAAATTGTCTCTTCTGGATCTATTCTGTAAATCAGGTTTTTTTTCCCCAATGAGATATTTCACATTCTCTTTTAGTTTTTCATTCTTTTGATATTGTTTTATTGTTTCTTGATTCCTTGCAAGTCATCAGCTTATTTTGTTTCCATTCTACTTTGAAGGAGTTATTTTCTTCAGAGAGCTTTCTTATCTCCTTTCTCATCTTTCCAGTTCCACTTTTTATGGTTTTCTTCTCCTTTCTCACTTTTTGGACTGCATTTTCCATTTGGCTGAAACTGATCTTTAACATGTTGTTTTCTTCAACATTTTTTTGGATCTCCTTGACTAAGCTGCTGACTTATTTTTCATGTTTTCATGCATCTCTCTCATTTCTCTCTCCAATTTCTCCTCCACCTCCCTTACTTGATTTTCAAAACCTTTTTTGAGTTCTACCATAGCCTGAGCCCAACTCCTATTTTTCTTGAATACAGAAACTTGAACTTTGTCATCTTCTAAGTGTGTGTTTTATCCTCCATGGGACCAAAATAATTGTCTATGTTCAGATTCCTTTTTTCTGTTTACTCATTTCTCCAGCCTGTGCCCTAGTTTTGGGGTGCTCCCTGAACTTTTGAGTGCTATTGGGACACCCCTGGAAAGACCTCAGTTCCTTCAAGGTCTTATAAGAGGCTCTAACTATTCTCCTGGCCTGTGCTCTGGTCTGTGGATGACCACAAGTACACCCCTCTTCCCTGGAGCTGTGAGGTGGATCCCTGCTCCACTATGACAGTATGGGGGCCCAGACTGTGACCATGGTCTGAATATGGACAAAGCATAAGAGTCCTGTCTCAGGGACAGAAGACAGACCCTGGCAGGCTCCCTCCACTCCCTTACCTTCCATGAATTGAGCACTTAGGGAGCTGCTGCCAGATGGCTCCCTTCTGGGCAGCTCCACAAGCCTGCTTCCATTTCCTGGGATCTGGGCTGCACTGAGGGATGCAGCTATGCTGAGGAGGGCCATGCTGACCTGGGCTTCATGCTCACTCTGGCAAAGTTCTTCTTGCTGCTCTTCCAAGTTGTACTTGGTGTTCCCTGGCACTGAGAAAGCTCAGGAAACTGCTTCTGTTGCCATTAGTAGTTTTTCCAGAGACCCAGGCACCCCACAGACTGTTTCTAAATGGCTGAAGCTCCTTTGCTCCCACCCAGTGAGCTTGTCTGTGTTGCTGCCCCCTCCAAACCCATGAAACAGCCCTCCCATGATCTTCCAGGTTACTTTGGGCTGGAGAATTGTCTCACTGTATCTTTCTGTGGGTTCTGCCTCTCAAAAATTGAGTTAGTTATAATTTTAAGGTTTTTGTTATATTTTGGAAGAGAGTGCCTGGGAAATCTTGTCCTCACGCTGTCATCTTGACTCCGCCTCCAGGAGGAAATTTGAAGAAGTGTACTTCTTATCTCTCCTCCTGGACCTGGAGAACTAGGGTGTAGAATATTGCTTGTCAGGCTCCTATGCTCTGTCAACTGGTTGGCTTAATTGATTTTCTATATATTACAAAGAGAGGTTCACTGGGAGGCTCTGGAGTGGGAGGTGTGCCCAAAAGTTACAACTTAAAACCAAGTCTTCAAAGAAAGATAAAGATGTCAGTTTGACCCAGTGAGCATCAAACCTTTCAAAATTCCTCATAGATAGTTTACTTATTAGATATTGAATACCATAGTATGTACATGCATGCACATATACATACACAATGCATTGATAAGTAGATATAGATAGACAGATAGCTAGACAGATGGATAGATAAGAGACAGATGATCCATAACCAGACTATCTAATACAGTGTCACTCACATATGAGATGACAGCTTACATAATCTGGGACTGTTCTAAAGCCCTGCTGCATATAACAGTTATTTCACCCTTTGCTGTCAAAAATATTTATCCTACAGTTTTCTGAAAAGTTCTAGTTCATTTACTTAGTCCTTTTATCTCATCTCCCTCTGAAAACTTCTGGGTATTTTTCATCTTGTTCTCTCATTAGACCTCTGCCATATTATTTTAGCCCTGTGACTTAAATCCTTATTGCCCAAAACTTGAAGTAGATTCTTCCTCATTAATTTTTTATATCATTGTCTCTGAGCTTCATACCTTTCTTTGCTTTTTCTTCCTGTGGGAAGATAAAGAAAATAATACTATGACATGCAAAATCACAGGTTTGTCTGATTTTCAACAAATTTTAGATGTCATCTTCCAACTTCTTAATTTGATGTATTATGGGGAGGTTAATATTTATGATACAGCTGATCAATTCAGTTCATCTTCCAATAGAGAGTCATGCGGTATATCTCTTGGTGTTCAGAAAGAGGAACTGGAAGTCTCAAGATCAGGAATAAAAGGACAGAATAATGATAGCATCACTTTGCCATGATTGGCTTCAGCATCCCTCCCTCACACAAAGAAAAGCAGTCAGAAAATCTCTACTAATAAGCAACCACCATAGGAGCTTCTGTTTGTGTCCGAGGTCTGTGTTCCCTTGCTTTAAAGCAGATGGGAGACATATATCTTTAATGACTGATTCTTTTGGATGCTATGAGTCTTTCATTTGAGAACCTAGCTGTACTTTCCTATTTATGAGGGATAGTATTATCAGAACAAGCAAGAGAATTTCATCTTTCCTAAAACTCCTGGATTTGAAATATGCTTGTAGAGTGGGGGAGGGGGAGGGGAGAGAGAAGGATAGCAATGATGTGACTAGGATTAGGAAAATGAGGGGGGGTCATCCACTTATTTCTAAAGACAGAAGTTGAACTCAGATCTTCCTTGCTCCATATCTAGCATTGTCATGATTGTTTCTAGACTAGGAATCTACCGTGTGAGGAAGATCTGTCCTTGTGAACTGAATTCTCTCTCTCTCTCTCTCTCTCTCTCATCTCTCTTCTTTATCTCTCTTTTTCAATTAATTTCAATCCAATTCATCAAAATACCAAGAAATTTCCAGAACATGATACATGAAAAAAAATTAAGCAAAATAACACTAGAGATTAACTACAACAGAGTACATGTCCCTATTTGATAAAGGAAAGATGACTCCTTAACTTTAAACAAGGAAGTAACCACCTTATATCTACTGGGTTTAATCTAAAGTTTGTTTATATTATTGTCTTTTTTTAATTTGTTTTAATTGGCAGAAACCTATTTTATCTCACTTCCTGTCACCCACCAGACAAAAAGAATAAAATACAAACTCCTTGCAACAAATATTTATAGTAAAAATCAAAATAAATTTCCAAATCTCATTCTGGACCCTGAATCCATCAGCTTTCTGTGAGAAAATATAACATTTTATTATTGACTTTCTGGAATCATGGATAGACATTGATTAAATTTCTTATAGTCTTCAAAATTATTTTTCTGTACAGTTTTTCTTATTGTATAATCTGTCTCCTAATTCTCATTGCATTATTGAACAGTTTATAAATTTTCTCAAAATTATTTTTTGTATTATTGATACAGTAGTATACATTTTTAAAGTTCTGCTCATTTTTGTCTAATTGGAATAAATCTATAACCCTTTCCAGTAAAATCAAAGATGAAAAAAGAATGTCAGTTATCATCACTTCTATTTAATGTAGCTAGAAATTATAACTATAGTAAGAAGATATGGAAAAAGAAATCAGGCAAATAAGTATAGAAAAAGAAGAAACAAAATTATTTTTGAACATAATATGACAGTATACTGTCAACTAAAATAATAGAAAAAATTAATAGCTTCTGAAAAATTACAGTATTTGAAAAAAGGAAATTTCCTCTTACCTCACAATATTTTCAATACCACTGATCCATTTAAAATATTTTGACTCATATTTGTCCCATCAGCAATCTAGCTAATTGTTGGGTGGATTGTTCTGGTTCCAACCTTATTACTCTGTATTATATTTCTATTTGATTTCTAGCTACTTTTCCTTTCCACTCCCCTTGAAGAGAATTGAAAAAAAAAAGAAAATGCAAAACAAGCATAAGTTGATCCATTGCCTCAGAAATCAAAATAACATAACATAACATAACATGGAGATCACTCCGAAACTCATCAATCAATTTTTTGTTATGCAGAGTTGAAAGGATTAGCAAAATCAACTAGTCCCTGAACATGTGTAATCTATATTGGTTTTAATGTTATTCAATTAAAGTTATATATTCAAATACTTATTGAAGATCATCAGGCTAACCAATGGGAAACATCTTTGGAGATTGGTGTGGGCTTTATTGGTACCTCACAAATAATACCAAAAGAGGTCAGAAGACGGGATACAGATCAACTAGATATTCAAAAATTTCATCTCTCCTGACAGCCCCCACTCCCACATAGAATCTGTTCCTATCATGAGGGATACAGTTTGCGTAGCTGAAGAAATGATGCTAGTGAAAAAAAGGAAATTTAAAAGTTGGAAATTCTCTTTATCTAAAACAAACAGGATGTAGATCTGAGAAGAATGTAGGAGTCAAACAATTCTCCTGAAGTATCTGCCCCCAATCTCTAGATTGATTTAACTTATGCATGCATGTGGGATACTTGGGGTACTCAGCTTCAGCCCCTTATTTATGAACAATGAGAAACTGAGGATCCAGGAAGGCACAGGACACCTTTTTGATTGGAGATACTAAAGTCAGACTGAAAACTTGTCACATTCAATTTAAAGAATTCAAAGAGCACATGAATCAGAGAACTTTTAGAAGGAAATTGCATTTTAACTTTGTTAACTTATCTCAGAAAGAGGCAGGGAGAGGGAAACTTTTAAGTTGTCTATCTGTTATCACTAAGCCTAAATTCAGCAAATTGGAAGTAACTTCAGAGGTCATCTTATCTAAATTTTAGCTGAGTTGGACTCAATCTACCTAAGCTTCAATTAGGGATCATCTATGCTCTATTTGACTAAGTTCAGTATAATGAAAAAAACAAAAAACACAAACAAACAAATGAAACAAAAAAATACTTGTGAGATTTGGAGGTGGGAAACCTCTTTTCCAAATCATAATTCTGCTTTCTTGGGCAGGACACTTCAATTCTATGAGTCTCAGTTTCATCATTTAAAATGAGGCAGTTGGACAAGGGGATGATTATGATCTCTTCCATCTCTAAATTTATTATCCTATTACCTTTGAAGAAACTACATTCTATTTTTGTCCCATTCTATTAATAAGGCTGTCTTCCAAGAAGCTGAGATCTGCCTCTCTGGGACCCAATTATTCTGGTTTTGATCTCTTGAGTCAAGTAAAACAAGTACAACATATTTTCTTCTTCTAAAAAAAGAATAACTTTTATTTTGACACTACAAACACTAATGAAAAAAATACTCAATTCTTCATAGAGTGCATTTTCACCAAAACAGTGAAGGAAAATTGCTTAAAAAATTACTGTTAAAGATAGATGATGCCATTTTCCACTCTCATGGTTTACTACTATTAATAAGAAGAAGGATATGGGTTTTAATGTTAATAATTCATATATTGCTCTCATCTTTGACCTGATTTTTGTTGTTCTTTAGTATTCTCATTATTATGTTCAAGTATGCATACATGTTATTCTTTGGACTTGGCTTCTCTGAATCATTTATTAAAAATCATCCCATATTTCACTAAAATTTTCATATTTTCCTTCATAATTGTTATATCCCATTCTATTTCTGTATGGAAAAGGTCTGGGTCTGCTATTTTACTGGTATATGGAGCTCCCAGATAAAGAAATTCTCTCTATCAATAGAGTTTAGCACCTTCTTTGTAACTTGGAGTTTTACCCAGCTGCCTTCACAAAAGGTAACAACTGAGCTTAACCAAATTAAAATGCAATTGGAAAAATGTTTAACAAAATAAATGAAAAAATGCAACATTTTTATTTGTGCTTTTCTAGTTTATCATATCTGGCAGTTATCTACTTCTATTTTGAATTTGACACCACTGGCCTAGAATTCTAAGGGGTTAAGTAACTTTCCCAAGGTTTGCTTGTATCAGAATGATAGATGAGAATTTATTTAGTCATTCACAAATTACTGGATATAAATTTGGTTTTACAATTTCTATTACAATAATGTTGCTATGAATAGTGTTATACAAGGTCTTTTATTGTCATTATTAAATTGGATCTAAATGATAGTAATAAGATTTCTTGGTCAAAAAATACACATCAGTTTAATAACTTTTCCTGTTTAATTTCAAATTATTTTCTTCACAAGCATTGAAGCAATTCACAGAAACACCAGGAGTGAATTAATGCTCCTCAATTAATAAATTAGTAAATTCTTTAGGTATAGAAAAAAAGTCAATCAGTTAGTCTACAGGAGTTTATTAAATGTGATAAACTTTGGTAATACAGACAAAAGCAAAAAAAATTGGTTCTTCCTCTCAATTAGCTCACATGATGATGGGAGATGTCATATCAAATAAAAATATGCATATAATACATATTCATGTAAATGAATGGAAGATATTCTCAGATGAAAGGGAGAACAGATGAGAAAAGTCCCCTGCTGATTCTGTGAACATTTTAGGGTTCAGGGAAGCAGGGGTTGAAAATGAGGACAGAGATTGACTGGGGCAGGGCACAAGTGCAAATACTTGAATTGGGTACAGTAGTGTCACATGTGAGATACAGCAAATAGATCAGTGTAGTTAAATCGCATGATATATTTGGGTAAATACAACATAAGGATAATTGAAAGATTGGAATGGACCAGACTGAGACAGACTTAAAATGCTTAAGTATTTAATTTTTGATTCTGGAGTTACTAACAAGTCAATGGGAATTACTGTTGAATTTGCTGTAAAAAGGAATAGGGTTTCATATATTCCATCAACATCAAAGGGCATATCCATAGGCATGGAATCTACCACTTGGCTACCATTTCTTCACCAGACTCTCTAGATGAGAAAAGAAGTCAGGAGTGCCTTTGATGTCATGCTTGTGTTTTTCATGCTGAGGGAAAGAGGCAGGAGCTGGGCAGAGTCTTTCATCTTCCCCAAAGTACTTCACCTCACCTGAAAGCTATATCTTTCATCTGTGTCAGTAAAAGACAACTTCTACCTGCCAATTTCAGTCTAATCCAGATGTGAAGAGCTTCTAGTGCAAAGAGGAGCAAAATTTCCTTTTTTATTCTAGTCTTCCATCTTTTGTATGTTTATCCATTAAGGAAAGAGAAGAGAAAAGTTAGGGGGAATAGATCTTCATTCTTTTGGACAGATTCAGTCTCCATCCCCTGCTGAGTCCCTTTTCTGGCCTATTCTCTACATTTTGGATGGAAGAGAAGTAGTGAAATAGAGCCTCCATGAGGTCCATTTGACTAGCTACTTCCCATCTGCTATTGTCCCTACCTCTAGCCCAACCCATATTTGTGAAGAGTGGCATCTTCCACTTAGTGATGAACATTCTCATACCTGGTTCATACCCTTCACTTGCCAATGATTCTGAGACCCTGCAGAACATCTTCCAAACTCCATACCCTACTCCATCTTCTTATTTCTTATTCCCATTCCCTTCTATGTCCCCAACTCAAAGTTTTGACCAAACTCCCTGTAACTTCTACTCTGCCCTCTGGAATGATTGCTCCATAAGCAACAGACTTCCCTTCATCCTAGATCTTTTCTTCTTTCACTTCTTCCATCTGCTATCTATTCCTGAAAGTTTATTCCCTCTCTCCAAGAATTCCTGGCAAAGGTCACTAGTTGGCTTAGCAGATAGACTGTTGGTCCAAGAGTCAAGAAGAAGTGAATTTAAATCCAGTCTCAGAAACTTACTTGCTGAGGACTCTGGGCAAGTCACTTAATCTTTTTTTTATCTCAGTTTCTTCAACTGTAAAATGATAATAAATTAGCATCTACCTGACAGGATTGTTGTGAAGATCAAATAAGGCAATATAGACAAAATGCATAATAAGGCATCTAGGACAAAAATGGTCAGTCATACACTTTATTTTGCTATTGCCGAAAAATGGGTCAATTTTCAAGAATTTCAAAATTCCCTATCTAAACATAATTTTAGTAACTCCAAGTGGGCCGGCAAGGAAGGGGTGCTGGTTGCTTTCTCTGTAGTGTCTGTGACACTCTCCCTAGGCCTGGAGGGGGTGGGTGATACTGCTGGATACTGTTATCCTTGAACAACGTGGGCTGGGCCCTCGGGCAAGGTAATTAATCTCCCTATTCAGCTGAGGGAGCTCTGCTGCCCATGCCTGAGCCTAGGGGGTTTTGGGGGCTGTTACTGTATTTTCTAGGAAGAGGACTCCACTGAAATGTAAATATAGAGCCGGCAGTCCTTCAGACCAGCCAAGCCCAGTGGATTGATGTCCAGCTGTACTCTGCATCTCTCTGTGCTGGAACTCAACCCTCCAGTCCCACTGGAGCTCCCTAGACCACTGCTCCCACAGTCAAAGTCTCTGTGGTTGATCTTAGATTAATCCAGGTCTCATCCCACCCTTTCTGGCTCTCTGCTCTCTGCCCCTGGGTCACTCATGATCCCCGGAAACAGACCTTGTTGGTAGATCTTCTTCTAGCTTCTTTTTCTGGTTTTTGTCAACTTAATTTTTAAGAGGTTTGTTTCATATTATTTATGAAGGAAAGCCAGGAGACCTTAGCACAGTTCCTGTCTTCTCTCCACCATCTTGGCCATAAGTCCATAATTTTTCAAGAGCATATTATCTAGATAGTCAAAGGTAAAATTACCCATATTGCCAAAAAAAAATCTTTTAATTAATATGATCATTGTATGAAATAAGAATACTACCTATACAAAGTAGAAAGATAACCATGAAGGAAATTATGGAACTAAATAGGATATTGGATGAATTAGTTTGCATAGAGCTATAATTGTTATTTAATAATAATCATAAGTACAACACTAATTTTCAATTTCATATATGACCACTTTGAAAAAATTGATTGAGTGAAGGACTTAATGAACTAAAAAATAAATGCAGAAAAGTACAAATTCTAGTTGCATATTTTATAGACAATATCACATGTAATAATCAGTAAGGGGAATGAGGAAAAATATGAAAAACCTAAGTAGAAATTAAATAATACTAAGTTAAAAATGAGCATGCCAAAAAACAAATCATTGGTATAATAATACTGTTAAAGAGAATTAAACTAGTAGAGCCACCAAAAAAATGAGATATAGCTAACACAATTTCTAGAAGAAAATTTATATATCTGAGCAAATATTAACAGAAGAAAAGAATAATGAACCAAGTATGCTGACTTCATTTTCATATTTTTCCTGCATCTCTCTCATATCTTTTCCCAGTTTTTTTCTAACTCCCTCATTTGATTTTCAAAGTCTTTTTTGAGCTCTGTCATAGCCTGTGCCCAATTTCTGTTTTTCTTGGAGTCTTTAGATGCAGGAGCTTGTGCTTCCTCATCTTCAGACTGAGTGTTTTGATCCTTCTTGGGTTCACAGGCAAAATATTTCTCAATGGTGTTCCTCTTGTTTCTCTGCTTGCTTATTTTCCAGTCTTAGCCTGTTTTGGGGGGTGCTTCCTGAGCTTTTGGGACACCCTGTCCTCCCCTTCCTGGTCTGTGAATGACCATATGCATCCCCTTCTGCCACAGGGCTGAGATGGAGGGGGCCCTGCTGTTCTATTGGGTGGGGCTAGACTGCTATCAGAATCTGAATGTGGTCAGAACCCCAGAGTCCTGTTCCAGGGGCAGAGCTCGGCAGTCTCTCTCTTTTCACTCCCCTCCCTAGGTTCAATGGGCTCATGCCCTGGGGGCTCCTGCTTACCAGCTCTGCCTGCTTCTGTTTCCTGAATCTAGACTGCCTTGACCATGCTGCTTTCTGTGTGCCCTGAGGGATGGGCTTCACATGCTCATTCTGGCAGAGGTTCACCCCACTGTTCCCCCAATTTGTGCCTGGTGCTCCCCAGGGCATAGGTCCACGGCTCCCAGTGCCCTGGGACTGTTTCTGGGAGGCTGAAGTTCTTTCATTCTGATGGGCCACTCCTCTGGTGGGCTGCCCCTCCAACCCCAAGGAGCAGAGCCTTTCTGCTCTTTTCCAGGTTACCTTGAGTAGGAGAACTGCCTCACTGGGTCCCTCTGTGGGTTATGTCTCTCAAAAATTTAGAGTCCTTAGTTTATAAGTTTTATGAGAGAGCACCTAAGAGAGGATCCTCTCTTGTTGCCATCTTGGCTCTGCCCAGATGGCACACCAACAAGAATCTCTTAAACAAAACCAAAAAAATAGAAAAAAATATAAAATACCTCATTGACAAAACCACTGACTTTGAGAATAGATCCAGAAGAAACAACTTAAGAATCATTGGGCTCCTTGAAAATTTTGAAGAGGAAAAAAAGCCTGGACTGAATATTACAGGATTTAGTGATAGAAAAATGTCTTGATATCATGGAACCAAAGAGCAAAATAGTTATTGAAAGAAACAACAATCCCTTCTGGAAAGAGCTCCCAAAATGAAAACACCAAGGAATATTGTGACCAAATTTCAGAACTGTAAGAAAAAAAGAGAAAATACTGCAAGCGGTGAGAAAGAAACAATATAAATACCCAGGAGCCTCAGTAAGGATTACACAGGACCTGGCTGCATCAACATTAAGGGATCAAAGGACCTGGAAAGTGATATTGTGAAGAGCAAAGGAGTTTGAAATGCAGCCATGAATTCACTATCTGGAAAAACTAAGCCTTTTCTTCCAGGGGAAAAGATGGATATTTAACAAAATAGGAGACTTCTAACTTTTCCTAATGAAAAAGACCAGAGTTATAGAATATTTTAGACTTCAAACAGGAGACTCAAGAGACATCTGAAAAGATTAAAAAAAAAAGTCTAAAGAGGTGAAAAACCTCATATCCAATAAGATAAAACTGGCTATATCCCCATCTGGGAGAAAGACTCTCATAACTCTCGAGAACTGTAACTCTATTAGAGTTACTTAGCCAGAAATAATGGACAATCATGACTTAACTGTGACTCTGATAGAATGATTTAAAAACAGTATCTCCTTAAAAAGGGAGACAATAAAGAGATGGGAGGATGGAGGAAATTGAATGGGGTAAATCACATTACATAAGGTACAAAGGATCAATCACAATAGAAGGGAAGAAGGGAGGATGTAAGAACTGTTTGAGTCTTTACACTCATCAGACCTAGCTTAAAGTTAACATACACACACTCCATTAAGTTAAGAAACTTACCTTACCCTTTAAGTATTGAAAGGGGGAAGGGGGAAAGAGGGACTAACAGAAGAAAGGGAAGGAAGAAAGGACAAAGGCAAAGGGAAAGAAAGGGGGAGAAGATTGGATAAAAGGGGGCAAACACACTGAAATATGTGTAATTAAGAAGAAAAATATTAGGGAACATGGATACAGTAAAAAAGGGGAAAATAAAAAGAGAGGGAATATAGCAAGGAGGGCAATAAAGAGTGAGTAATTATGACTTTGAGTTGGTTTTATGAAAAAAACCAATACAATTGATAGACCTCTGGTCAATTTGATTAAAAAAAGAAAGAAAAAACCAAATTGCTAGTATCATAAATGAATAAGGTGAACTCACCACCAATGAGGAGAAAATTAAAATTAATCATTCAGAATTATTTTGCTCAACTTTATGTCAATAAGTTTGGTAATCTAAGTGAAATGGATGAATATTTACAAAAGTATAAGTTGCCCAGGTAAAATGAAGAGGAAATTAAATACCTAAATAAGCCTAACTCAGGAAAAAGAAATTGAACAAGTTATTATTGAACTCACTAAGTAAAAAGCTTCAGGGACAGAGTGTATTCACAGGTCAATTCTAGCAAACTTTTAAGGAACAATTGGTTCCAATTCTTTGTAAACTCTTTAAGATGGAACTCTGCCTAACTCTTTCTATGACACCAATATTGTGCTGATACCTAAACCAGGAAGAGTCAGGACAGAGAAAAAAATTTATAGACCTATGTACCTGATGAATATAGATGCAAAAATCTTAAATAAATTCTTATCAGAATGCTTACAGCAAGTTATCACTAGGATAATACACTATGACCAAGGAGGATTTATTCCAGAAATGCAGGGTTGGTTCAATATTAGGAAAACTTAGTATAATTAATTATATAAATAAAAAACCAATCAGAAATCATACAATAATAGATTATAGATGATGAAAAACCTTTTGACAAAATATAACACCTATTCCTACTAAAAACACTAGAGAGAGTGTAGGAATAAATGAATTGTTCCTTAGCATAATAAGCAGTATCTATCTGAAACTATCAAAAAAGCATTTTATGCAATGGGCATATTCTAAAGGTATCCCCAATAAGATCAGGGGAAAAACAAGGATGCCCATTATCACCACTACTATTCAATATTGTATTAGAAATGTTAGCTCCAGCTATATGAGAAGAAAAAGAAGGAATTGGAATTAGGAAGGAAGAGGCAAAACACTCACTCTTTGCAGGTGACATGATGGTATAGCTAGAGAATCCCAAAAAATAATCTAAAAACTACTACAAATAAATAGTAACTTTAGCAAAGTCACAGAATATAAAATAAAACCATATAAATCCTCAACATTTCTAAATATAATTAGCAAGATATAGCAGAAAGAGCTAGAAAGAGAAATCCCATTCAAAGTAAATTCAGGCAATTTAAAATACCTGGGAGTCTACCTGCCAAGGCAGACTCAGAAACTTTTTGAAAACAATTACAAGGGGTGTCTAGGTGGTGCAGTGGACAGAGCGCTGGCCTGGAGTCAGGAGTACCTGAGTTCAAATCCAGCCTCTAACACTTAATAATTACCCATCTATGTGGCCTTGGGCAAGCCACTTAACCATATTGTCTGGTAAAAAAAGGCTAAAAGAAACCAATTACAAAAACACTTCTCACACAAATAAAATCAGATTTATAAAACCAGGCAAATATCAACTGCTCATGGATAAGCCATACTAATATAATAAAAATGATGATTTTATATAAACTAAACTACTAATTTAGAGCCCTACCAATTAAAAGTCCAAAAAAATTCTTTAATGAATTGGGAAAAAATCATAAGTAAATTCATATGGAGAAATAAAAAGTCAAAAATTTTAAGGGATTTAATGAAAAAAGGTGACAGCGCTATCATATCTAGAATTATATTATAAAATATCAGTCATCAGAACTGTCTGGTATGGGCTAAGAAATAGAGTGGTAAATCAGTGGAATAGACTAGGTGCAAAAGAGATAGCAGGAAATGATTATAGTAATCTGTTGTTTGATAAACTCAAAGAGTGAAGTTTTTGACATAAAAACTCTCTTCAATAAAAACTGTTGGGAAAATTGGAAGTTAGTATGGCAGAAATTTGGATTAGACCAACACCTCATACCCTATACCAAATTAAGACCAAAATGGATATAGAATTTAGACATAAAATACAATATTATAAGCAAACTAGGAGATCATGGAATAGTTTACCTGTCAGATATATGGAAGGGGAAGCACTTTATGGCCAAGGAAGAGATGGAGAATATCATTACAAACAAACTAGATTAATTTTGATTATAGTAAATTAAAAGGCCTTTGCGCAGACAAGCCACTGTAGCCAAGAGCAAAAGAAATGTAGTAAATTGGGAAACAATTTTTACAGTTAGTATTTCTGACAACAGACTCATTTCTGATATATATATATATATATACACATATATATATATATACACACACACAGAGAGAGAGAGAGAGAGAGAGAGAGAGAGAGAGAGAGAGAACTGAGTCAAATTTATAAAAAAACAAAACACACACCTTTCCCCACTTGACAGATGGTCAAAGGATATGCAGAGGCAATTTATAGATGAGGAAATCAATGCAATCCATAGTCATATGAAAAACTGCTCTAAATCATTACTCATTAGAGAAATGAAAATTAAAACATTTCTCAGGTACCACCTCACATCTCTCAGACTGGCCAATATGACCAGAAAGGACAATGATCAATGTTGGAAGGGAAGTGGGAAATCTGGGACCCTAATGCAACTTTCTGGAGAGCAATTTGGAATTACATTCAAAGCGCAATAAAAATGTGCATGCCCTTTGATCCAGCAATACCACTACTGGGTCTATACCCTGAAGAAATCGTCAAAATGGTAAAAACATAACTTGTACAAAATTATTCATATGAGCTCTGTTTGTGATGGTAAAAAATTGGAAATTGAGAGAATGAATGTCCATCAATTGGAGAATGGCTGAAAAAATTGTGGTATATGTATGCTATGGATCACTATTTTTATATTAGATACCAGGAGAGATGGAAATTCTTAGAAGTCTGGAAGGATTTTCATGAACTGATGCTGAGTGAGATGAAAAGAACCAGAAGAACTTTATATACCATAACAGCAACATGGGAGTGATGATCAATCTTAATGGACATGCTAATTCCATCAGTGTAACAATCAGACAATTTTGGGGCATCTGCAATGGAGAATACAATCTGTAACTAGAGAAAGCATTGTGAAGTTTGAATAAAGTCCAAAGACTATTTATTACCTTTAATTTTTAAAAAAGTTATTATGTAATTTTACTGTCTCTTATATTTTATTTTTTCCCTCATGGATATGATTTCTCTCTCAACACATTCAATTTAGATCAATATATCACTTGGAAGCAATGTAAATACTGTCAGACTGCCTTCTGTGGGGGGGTGAGGAAAGTGAGACTAGGAAAAATTGTGAAATTCAAAAATAAATAAATAAAATTAAAAAAAACATTATTCATTTTATTCTGATATTGTTTCAGTATTTTTATTACCTATTGACATATATTTTCCCAGTTGATAGTATTGTCAATAGTATTATCAAAATTATTAAAAATATCAGTTCTGAACTCAGGAGATATTTTTTTCTCTAGTTCTCACTTTAATTTTGAATGTCTTTGTTTTACAGTATCAGTTCCAATACCTAAAACATTCTCTGGAGCTACCCTGCCTCCCATTTTGTATTTATAGTCATATATTGGGTCCTTAGAGTTATGAATGCTACCTCAGATTAATCTAGTAATGTGAATAATCATAATAGTAGATTTAGTTAGGTCTTAGCAAAGTCACTTACTAAGAAGTATATTTTTAAAAATAAATCACTGACATAAAATATCTACCCCCAACAAATCTAGGGCACACTGATCCTAAAATAACATAGTATCCATAAGAAGAGTGGATAGAAGCATAAAAGATGATGAGTGTTATGTGAAGGTTGTATGTGTGGCAAAGCTTCTGGTAAATTAATTAATCCTGGTAAAAGAGCTAACATTTATATAACATTTACTATATTCAAGATATTGTACTAAGTCCTTAAGTATTATTATCTATAAAAAGAGCTTTCATTATCCCCATATTACAGATGAGGAAATTGAGTAAAATCAAAATCAAGATCGAATAACTTGCCTATGTCTGAGATCACATTTGAACACAGGTCCCTCTGAGGTCAGGCCCAGAACTATATTTACTACACAAATAATCTGCCCTTAGAGGAACTGATAATTCTAAGTGATCTCAGTCAGTTCCTTATAGGTACCATTCATATCTGAAGCCCACCTCTTTCTTGAATCCATATCTAGAATTCTTCTCTACTTGGGTGACTATCTCTGTAACCTTGACTACCCTCTTTAGGCATGTCTTTGTTTCTGGAAGCATGAATTATTTGCTACCAAGGAACTGCAATGACATGGTTAATGTGGAGAACAAGTTAATCTTTTTTTTCACCAACACAGATTTCCTCTCAAGGGTCTGGTATTTCTACATATGGTTACAACTCTCAACCTGTATTGAAAGTTTTATATATATAGACACAAGAGAGTATAACTGATTTTCTCAACCAAACATTGTTCCCTTCTGTAAAGGGAAAAGTTTGCACCTCTAAAACAGACCCAAAGGCTGAGATGGTTTTATTGGCACATTAAACTCCCATTAGTGATTATATTATTTTCAGGTTGTAGAAAAAAATCTTTAATACTTATTTTTCACTTTTTAATTACATTCTTTTCTTTTAGGTTTTTGCAAGGCAAACAGGGTTAAATGGCTTGCCCAAGGCCACACAGCTAGGTAATTATTAAGTGTTTGTGACTGGATTTGAACCCAGGTACTCCTGACTCCAAAGCCAGTGCTTTATCCATTACACCACCTAGCTGCCCCCACTTTTTGATTATATTCTGTTGTCTCCATATATTTTAATCTAAGCTGGTTGGGAGGGATGATAGAGAACTATACCTAATCTTCCTTAGAATACAAATTCTTGTATTTGTCTTCCAATTCATTTTGCAATATTCATGCTTTAGTTGGACAAATGTTGTCATTTCTTTCTCCATGATATATCCTTTCTCTCCTTTCTCACATCCATTCCTTTCACCTCTCCCTCAGATCAGAGCTTGTATGATTAAGTAAGAACTTTTTATCTTTGTTACTCAGTCAATAGTCAATAAACATGTATTAAATACCTATTTATTTGATTGATTGATGATGTCAATCCTGATGATACAATGATGATTGTGTCTAGTGCTGGTTATGTGGATAGAAAAAAAGTGTAGACCCTGTCCCTGTTCATCTAATAAATGAAGGCAACAGAAAACAGTTGAAATTGAAGTGTGATCTAACCCCTCCAGTTGGTAGATAATCTTTCCAAACAAAGAGGCAGAGGATAGTAATGTAGGAAAGTGGGCTGATCTTGTGAAATCATTAAGTTTTACCAATGACTTACTTAAGTAATTGTGGAAAAGTCAGAGGAGTCCCAAAGAAGTGCATCCTTCCTCTAGCTGTCAGAGAGATTTTTTTTCAGAGAGATTTCTTAAATGGAAAGTTTGTCCATGTCACTCTCTATCCTTTGGTGACTCCTAAATCCTTCCAGAATCAAATATGAAGCCCTTGCTTTGATATGTAAAAGTCTTCACAACCTGAACTTTCCAACTTTTCAGTCTTGTTATAGATAACTTTCCTGCATAGAAAATTCTATGATCCCCATAACAGTTTAATACATCTTGTACTCCATCTTAAGCATGCACCTCATGCAATTTTCCTGATCTTCCTTGAATCATGCATTTTCTTCACAAATCTACTAATACACTAGGTATATGAAGTATTTTTTTTGGGGGGGGAGGTTCTCATCTCTCTAGCAGGTAAGACAATCTGTCTTAAAACTTGATACTGATTATTTTGTATATATTATTGGGTACATAAATATATGAATAAAAAGCAATTTAAAGTGTTTATTGTATCAGTCACTATGCCATATGCTGGGAAAACAAATACAAGCAGTCCCTATCCTGAAGGAGTCATATTCTATTAGGGAAAGACAACATATAGAAGAAAATGGTGATCAAAAAGTAAGGGGTGTTTTGGTTTGGGAAGTCACAGGGATGGTGAGTGAGAGCAAAGAACAAATTATTGACATATCATTTAGAGGAAGGGTAGCATTGATTTAAAAACTTATATATGTCATAATATCAGCTTGGTTATTCTGTAAACCCTTTCAAGGAAGTTTTGTTTTAGTTCAAGGGACAATGTAGCTTTATTTTTTAATTTATTTTGTTGTTGTTTTGCAAGGCAATGGGGGTTAATGGACTTATCCAAAGTGACAAAGTTAGGTAATTATTAAGTGTCTGAGGCTGGATTTGAACTCAGGTCCTCCTGACTCCAGAGTCAGTGCTCTATTCACTGCACCACCTAGCTGCCCCCCAATATATCTTTAATGATTTTTTTGAAGCAATTAATGATGAGGTCTTAAAAAGCTTTTGTCTGAGAGATTTAATTCATTATTGAATATATAATATGTTGTTGTTAATAGATAAACATTTTAATATCCAATACAAGTAAAAATAAATTTCTTTTACATAAACTGATAAAATATATCTATAAAGAAAGCTGACCCACTTTATCTTAAGGACTTTTTTTTGAAGCAATTAATGACGAGGTCTTAAGAATATTTTTTTCTGAGAAATTTAGTTCATTATCGAAGATATATCATTCTTACAGATGTACATTTTAAGATATAACATAAGTAAAACATAAATTTCTTTTACATGAACTGCTAAAATATGTATATAAAGAAAAAAATTTTAGAAGATATTTTAGAAAATTTTGGAGACAAAATGATCTGTGGTTTTTAAATTTTCTTTTTTTACTTTTTGAGAACTCAGATGTGTTTGTTAAAAATGTGAAGTGATTTCACTTGTGTGGGAACAATTTAGTTTCATAAAGACACAGTTGGATAATTTACTTATTAAAAGCTACAGAAATATGAAAATGAAAAAACCCAGTTTCAAAGTCCCCAAAAAGACACAATGGTTTATTGGTGACTTAAGTAAAGACACCTCAGCTATTTATAGATTAAAAGGATAGAAGTAAAAAAGAGAGAAATCTTAACGTTAGGAGACTGAGGTGTAATTGAAAAAAATTTGTCAATTTACAATAGGAGAAATTTGAAAATTGTGACTTTTTAAGTAAAATGTAATTTAGTGAATCAGAATAATCACTTAAGCTATTGAATGACAACTACCATAGCTAGAAAGACTATCTTTTCAGATAAGACAATCTGTTGCTGTAAACTCTGGTCTGATTGGACATTGTGACCCTTAGTGAATTTTTAATTGGTTGGGCTACCTCAGTGATGCCACTTTGATGACTTTTGAAGTTAATCAGCTTTAAAGAGAACTATTCAGTTTCTAAAGTCTTTTAAAATAATGGATAATAGAAAAAATTTAGAAAAAATATGTTCCAGTAAAAGTGATATAATAATTTTCCCTTATGAGGAAGATCGACAGTCAAGCAGTGATTTAAGGAGTTTTGTGCGATAATTCTTCATGCATGGGTGTATTGTATTGAAACCTAAAATGTACAATTACCCTAAATATATGAGGTTCTCTATCTTAATGTGTTTTTCTTCCTGCTTTCTTTGTCTGTTTTCTTTTTTCAGTATAAATATTGAGTTTAATGACTGAAGAGTAGTATATGGGTTAATGTGTATATTGTGATGGGTTTTTATTATTAATTTGCTTTAATATTAGGTATCTAGATTTTTTCTTCTGTAAACGGTTATATTTAAGTCCTAGAAGTAGTATTATTTTGATTGACTATTGTGGATATAAAATCATTCAACTGGGGCTGAAGAACTGGGAAAAAAAGCTGGCTCCTTCTCTACTCAATAGAGTCAGGATATCTCTAAACTGAATCCAGTACAGACTGTGTGCCTAGCTTCAAAGTTAAAAAGGTGCATCATTGTGGAAAATAGACACACTACCCAAAGTAGGTTTAAAATCAAAATCCTTCTTACCCCAATATTTGAGTCTTCTAATGTCTATGATCACCAGACTTAGAATTATAAGGAAACTTAGAGGTAATCTTGCCCAATATCCATTTTTTTAAAAAAACAAATAAGCCTAACTTCAGAGAGATAAACTTATTAGTGGTAGAGCTGCGATTTTCACTTAATGTGTCTGTCTCAATTTTCTCATTGATAAAATAAGGAAAATCATATCTATGGGGTTTTTTGTATTTTTATTTATTTTGATAAGAATTTTCCAATTACATCTTAATCTGGTTCTGGGATCTGGGGATCCCCAAGGTAGTGAATTTGACACTTCTACCTAAACTCCCCTAATACTAAACAAGTGTTTATTGAATCCATATTATATGCCAGACAGCATGCTGAGTCTTGGATATAAAAATGTAATGAGGCTTATGGGCTGCTGTGGTATGGACCTAGAAATTATAATGTTAGAGAACCAACCTACAGTCATCTCTCTGTGTGTGTGCTTCATTCCTCCAAGCTACTCTCATTTCCAGAGGATGACTATCCTATTCTTTTCTCATTAGGTTTTTAATGATATTTCTCTCACCTAGCTCTCCTCCTGATCATTTCTTTTCAGTTTCCTCTCTTGGATATTCATTCAAGTCATATTCACTAACTATGAATTTCTCCCAGGTCTCTATCCTGAGCCCTCTTACCCTTTTATTTATATTATTTTACTTGTAACATAGAAAGAGCTTAATAAATTATTTTTCATTCCTTCCTTCATTGTCTTCAAGTACATCAATTCATGGATCGAGCATTAGAGAATTAGTGTGACTGTCTACAGATACTTTAGATTTTATTCTTTCAATCTTTTGTTTGTTAATTTTCTGGTTAGCAAATATAATTTCAAATGTTTATTTTTGAATTTTTATTACTATGATTGGTATAAATCTTTTTATGGTTGATTCTATTTTGCCATTCTTCTCTTAGTAACACTTTTTCACATCCACTGATCATTTATTGGAGAATGATTCTTGATCTTATATATTTGTTCAGAGATTTTATATAAATATATTTCCCTTAAACTAAAATTCTCCTTTAGCTTATGAAAAAGCTTGTTCATTTTATTTTGATGAAATTGTCAATTTTTTTAATGACATCTTCTATTCTGTTTAAGAATTTTTCTCCCTAAACATATATATCTAAGATTTTCTTTTTAAATGATGTGATCTTTCATATTTAAGTCACATATCTACTTGGAATTTTTTGTGTTATATAGTCTTTTTTGCTATTCCAAACACATTTTATATCATCTTTTCTATAAGCCATTGTACTACATATCCCTTATGCTTGTAGTGTACTCCAGCATCACCTCTGCTTCATAGTCTTTCTTCAGCACTCAACTCAAACTCAAACTATATGAAAACTTTTCTGATTCTCTAAATTTAAAATGTCTTTCTTACCTAAATTATCTTCTAATTTATACTAATGTAGAGTGTAAGAGTGTAAAATTTTTGAAAAACATAATTTTGTTTTTAACATTTTATTTCCTACTACAGTGTAAACCACAAATAAGGTGTATGATAAATACCTGATGATTGATTGGAGTGATTTAAGTTGCTAGTCTAAAGCTTCAGTATTCCAACTTGAATTTTTCATATTTCTCAGGAATTCTTCTAAAAATAGGGAATTATTTCCTAAGTAGTTCATTTATTTATTCATTTATTTATTACTTTATGTAATACTAGGTTACTGCATTCATTTTTTTTCTGATTATTACTTAGCTCAGCCTGTTCCACAGACTTTTTTTTCTAATTTTTAGCAGTACTTAATCATTTTAATGGTTTCATTCAGCCTGTGATTTCATTGATGTGAAGAGTTTCCAACTGGGAACCTCACTATTTAAAGAAGATTAACAATTATTCTAAAACTTATTTTTAGAGAATTTCATGGAGATCATCTAGTCTATATATGACAGAAGCATAGCATTAATCAAAGTATTCCTGCTATTGTGGTCAGCTCTCTATATCCTATGCCACATTTTAATTCTTTCATTATTACTACTTTACAGTATATATTAAGGTCTATATAGATTAGTCCTTATTTGTTCATTAATTTTTTTTCATAATAAGCCCTTGACAATCTAGATCAGTTCTAACCTTCTTCAAATAAATTGTGCTACTTTAAAAAACAAAGTCTAATTTTAGGATGTAACCCACTCAGTATTCGGATTGGCATATCACTAAGTTTGTAAATTAAATTAGATACTTTGGATAAGGTTACTATATTGATGTGACCCAACCAGGAACAATTAATTTGTCCTACAATTATGTTTTACTTTATTTCATAAGTGTATTGGCATTATAACTACATCGATTTTGAATGTGTCCTAGTGAATTGGCATTTAGATATTTTATGAACTTTGTATTCACTTTGAATGGAATTTTTCTTCTATTATTTCCTCTTTATTACTACAAAGAAATACTCAGTATTTTTTGGATTTAGAAAAACTATTCATTATCTCAGTTGATTATTTTGTGTATTCTTTGAAGCTCTCTATGAAAATCATCAATCTTCTGCCCATAGGAATAGCATTTTCTCCTCTGCTAATATTTATGCCTGTAATTTATTTCTTATTTCTTATTGCAATAGCTAGAATTTGTAAATGTATGTCATTTTTAGGGTCAAGCGACTTGCCAAAGGTTATACAGATAGTAAGAATCAAATGTCTGAGGCTGGATTTGAACTCTGTCTTTCTGATTCCAAGGTCAATGCTCTATACATTATACCACCCAGTTACCACTCAAATCATAACCAGAAGTAGGAATATCTTTGCTCTATTTCTGTATTTATTGGTAAATTTTCTACTATTTCCCTATTTAAAGTATTTCTAGTGCATGTCATTGCATATTCATATACATATGTTTATGCACATATATTTACAATTAGAATATTTAAATGGACTATATAGTTTGCATGAGCTCTGAGCTTTGTCAAAAGCTTTGTTGCACATCCACTTAAGGAAATAAATGCTTTGTTATTTTTATTTAAAATATCATTAAATATATTAATGATGAACCTTTGTTGGAACTTCAGCACAAATTAAATTTTATTATAATAGAGGGAAAAAAATGAGACTGGATTTCCCTTTCTTCCAAATAGAAAGTACAGTATTTGCACTGGACCAATCCACCTAGTGAATGACATGGATACTTAGACCTGTTAGAATTCTAACCTGGACCAACTGGCTTCTTCTTTGGTAGCCAAGAGATTCCTTATTCTTTGATGTTAATTACTGCTGAGCTTGGTTTGGGTGCTTGATCTACTTAGATTAATAAAGCTCAAAATTCTTCAGCTCAAATAATCCACTATCCTGAGAGATTTCAAAAATTTGAAAACATTGAGTAATTTTTAGTAGAATTTTATTAGGCAACAATAAGCAGCTCAACATGCCCAAAACAAGAGTTCATTTTATTTCCCTTTAAGCCCTCCTCACTCATGATGCACATGAGGATCCAACATCGTTGTTATTGTTCAGTCATTTCAGTCCTGTCTGACTCTTCAAGATTTAGTTTGGGGAATTCTTGGCAAAGAAACTGAAGTAATTTCTCATTTCCTTCTGCAGCTCATTTTACAAGTGAAGAAACTGAAGCTAACAAGTTAAGTAATTTGCACAGGGTCACCTAGTTTCTAAGTGTGTGAAGACAGAATTGAAGTCAGGAAGATAAATATTACTAACTCCAGGCCTGTAACTCTATCCACTGTATCACCTAGATGCCCCAAAGTCTGCATTAATATTTGTTAATTAACATTTATTAAAATATATATAAATACTATATATGTATATATACATATATATATATAATATACACCTGTGTATACTTTTACTTGCATAAATATTTTTCTTAATTATGAGGAAAATATCTGTCTCATAAAAGCAGTTTGGAGTGCCCAATTTCTCCATTATTAAAAATAAATTTCTATTTATTATTCTTATTAATTTTTTTTATTGACTTAAGGCAATGGGTTTAAATGACTTGTACAAAGTCACACAGTGAGGCAATTATTAAGTGTCTGAGGCCAGATTTGAATTCAGATCCTCCTGTCTTCAGGGCTGGTGCTCTATCCACTGCACCACTTATCTAGTAATTATTCTTAAAATATTTGAATGAATTCACTGGTAAATCTTTGAGATGAGAATATCTTCCTACCTTCCCATATGACCACCAGTTCCCTCAATTTCCCCTTCCTTCTATCAGTCCCCTTTGTTCATTTCCCCTTTCCCTCTCCTACTTTTCCTCTCTCTTTTATCATTCTCTTTTATCTTTTTCTTTCCTCTTTTCCCACCTACTTCCCTATAGAATAGAATGAATTTTTAAACTCAATTGCATTTTACTCCCTCTTTGAGTCAAAGGAAAGTAAGATTCAAGCCATGCTCACTTCTTCCTTTCATTTCCTCTACTGTAATATGTCCTTTCTCTTTTCCCAGCAAAATATTTTTCAAAGTGCTTGATTTGATTTTTTATATCACACATCAAAATCAACATATACCATACCATCTGACTATGTATACTCTTTCTAACTGCCTTAATAGAGAATCAGTTCTCAAGAATTATGATTATCATCTTCCCATGTAGAAATGTAATCAGTTTAATTTATTGAATAATGTATTTTTCCCTTTTTTACATTTTTATGCTTCTCTAGAGTCTTGCAATTGAAGATCAAATTTTCTGTTCTGTTCTAGTCTTTTCATCAGCAAAGTTTGAAAGTCTCCTATTTAATTGAATGTCTCTTTTCTCCTTATAGAGTACACTCAGTTTTTCTGGTTAGTTGATTTTTGGTTGTAATTAAAGTTCTTTTGCTTTCTGGAATATTTTAATTTCCTCCAGTCCTTTAATGCAGAAACTGCTAAATCCCATATGATCCTATGACTCCATGATGTTTAAACTGCTTTTTTTTCTGGTTGTTTGCAATATTTTTCTCCTTGACTTGAGAGCTCTGAAATTTGATTATAATATTCCAAGCAATTTTCATTTTGGGATCTCTTTCAGAAATTTTTTAGGTAGATTTTTAAATGAATATTTTACTCACTGGTTCTAGAATATCAGGATTGTTTTCCTTAGATAGTTTTTTGAAATTCTTTTTTATTTCTTAAATCATGGTTTCAAGTAGTTCAACAATTCTTAAATTATCCCTCCTGCATCTATTTTCCAGGGCAGTTGCTTTCACATATATTTTACATTTTCTTCTATTTTTTTCATTTTTTTGATTTTGCTAATGTCATAGAGACATTAGCTTCCATTTACCCGATTCTACTTTTTAAGTTATTTTCTTCAGTTAATTTTTGTACTCCTTTTCCATTTGACCAATTCTACTTCTAGGAGTTGTGTTCTTCAGTGGATTTTTCCCTCATTTGTCCAATAAAAACATAAAGTCAGAAGAAGAAAATAGGAAATTGTACAATTCTATTTTTTAATGAGTTGCTATATTCAGTTAATTTCTGTGCTTCCTTTTCCATGTTGTTGACTTTTTTCATAATTCTCCTGCACAACTCTCATTTCTTTCTCCATTTTTTCTTCTGTCTCTCTTACTTGAATTATAAAATCCTTTTTGGAGTTCCTGAAACAGAATTTCTTGACTTGAGATCAATTCATATTCTTCTTTGAGACTTCTAATGTGGGCATTTTCCCCATTTTCTTCTGATTTTGTGTTTTGATCTTCCCTGTCACCATAGTAACTCTATGATTGGGGCTCTTTTTGGTTTTTTTGCTCATTTTTTAAAGTTAATCTCTGCTCCCGAGGGCACTGTCCCAAGCTTCTTGTTCTATGGGCTAGGTTTCTGGGGCTCATGATTTACGTTCTGCCCTAGGGTAAGAGGTCTCCCAGGTGACCCACTGTGTCAGTAGCCTGATGAACCCAGACCAAGGGTAATTGGTTGCCGATCTGTGATGGAGCTAAGAACCTCCCCCAATTGGACTCCCTATTTACCCAAATGAGAAGCATCTTTCCTGAAGTCCTCTCCAGTATAGCTTGAACTGGAAAATTATTACATTTTTTGTGGGTTCTATCATTCCAGAATATTTTGATTCTTATTTCAATGTTATTTCTGACAAAAATTGGAGAGAGCTCAGGCAACTTCCTGACTTCTCTCAGTCATCTTACTTCTGCCCCATTTTCCCCATCTTTAATATAACTTTATGAATTATTCCATTTTTATTGCTGTGATTCAGTTAAGATTTTTATTTCCTGTTTTGTTAATTTGATTTTTTGTGCAATCATTTGATTTCTCTCATACTTGAGTCATATTGATGTAATGGTTTATTTAAACCTATTTGTTTTCTGCAAAATGTTGATTTTTTAACCATAATCCAGTTATTTGCTTTGATGTCTATTGAAATATTTTATTAGATTTCACTCATCATTCTACTATTTGCCTTTGGATCATGATTGTCATTCAATGTATTGAAAATTCTAGTTTTGTGTCATATTCAAAGTCTTAATCAAAGTAATCAAAGTGATCAGAAAAAAAGTTGAAGGACAAAGATGAATTTAACACTCTCCTAGAAATATTCATCCTAGATGGTGCTAGAAATATCAATCCTTATATATTGATTATAGTTGCTTTTCAAAATATGGACACGTAGTTCATCTGGTCCTGGTGACTTGAACACAAGAGTCTTGGTTATGTAAGGTTTTTCCCAGATTACTGGATGTGGACCATTTTACTCATAGAATGGGCCTCATTTTGCATGTGTTGTAGACCCTCACATACCATATTACTTTGATCTGCTGTTCTTATCACCCTTTAAAAAACGAGGCTATACTAACATGATTTGATTTTGATTAATCCATCTTTTCTCTTATTGATCATTTACTATCTTTCAAGAACATAGAAAAACATCCCTTTAATCATATATTCTAGTCTACTTTTCCCAGCAAATTAATTCAAACTCATCAGTCTATAGTTTGAAGATTTTTTCTCACATTTCCTTGCCTAAGACTTCATAATCTTTGGTAATAATCTAGATTCTTCCTGGAAATATCAGTGATGATCCTGGGAAATGTCAGAATCAAATAGCTGAGCCTAATTTTAGTAACTGCTGAGAAAATAGTTCTTTAAGAGATGAGCTAATAGCTTTGTTTTTTATGCTTTGGATCAAGCTAACAAAAAATACCTTTTAAGTAGAACAAATCAGGTGAGCAAAGAAATATTTAGATTTCTTTTTCTATCTGGGAAAGAAAGGGAAAAGAAGGGCACAGTTCATACTTGCATAACCTAATAAAAGTGTGGGGGGTAGCAAGATACTTCTGTGTCAAAGCAAAATTATATATACATGTAAAGGAACCTTGAAACCATTTCCTCAGTTGATTAGAAATAATGAAAGCAACTGTCAACCACTCTCTCAGGTGATGATTTTAAGGAACTGAAAATATAATTTGAAAGAAAAACAATAAACCAACAATACTTTTCATTTTAAAAAAAGTCTAGAGTATAAAGATAAAGCGTTATTTTCGAAGATCTAATAACCTAGGGCTGAAATAAAATCATATTAAATATAAAGGTTTACATTTACTTAATAATTTAATTATTTCTTACATTACCTTGAATGTAGACCTCAACCTTTGTTTAGGGTTGAGAAGTTGAGTCATGTAAAACAAATTACACATCTATAATTTTAATGTTACATAAATATGGATCTCTTGCATAATGGCATTTGCCTTACAAGCACCACCAGATCATCTTCATTCATCATTCTTCCTATTCCTTCCACCACACCGTTGTCAAAATCATTTTCCTAAAGTGCAAATATGATCACATAATTTTCTAGTGGTCCCTTTATTGCCTTTAGGATCAAACATAAACTTCTCTATTCAACTTATTTATTTATTTATTTTTAATTTTCTCCCTTCCCACCCCACTCTCCTCAGAAGCTAATAGTCAGGTAATATTGTACATACACATTTGTGCCAAGTATATTTGCAGATTAGTCATTTTCAGTATTAGGATTAAGGGAAAAAATACACGAGAGTTTTTTTATGTAGTGTTCATATTATGAAGGGTTTTTTTGTTTGTTTTGTTTTGATTTTTCTTCCTCTGGATATGGATAGCACTGTCCATAGCCAGTCTAATATGGTCGTTCTAGTTCTCTGAACTGCTGAGAGGAGCTGCATCCATCAAAGTTGATCCTCTTACAGTGGTGATGTTAATTGTACATTATTCTCTTGGTTCTGCTCCCTTAGCTCAGCATCAGATCCTGTAATTCATTCCATGCTTCTTTAGAGTCTGACCATTAATGGTTCTAGTCAACTCTTAAAGCCCTTCAAAACCTTGCCTCAACTTATTTTTTTCAAACTTGTAAAATTACTCCTCTTCCTCACTCTATTATCTAAGTCAAACTGCCCTTTGCTATTACACAGAACAGACCATCTCATTTTTGTACTGAATTTCCACTAGATCTAAAATATACTTTTTATCAGCCTTACCCCTTCAAATCATGTTTCTTCAGAGCTCTAGTTGAATGAATATTGTAAAGAACTTTTCCTGATTGTCTCAATTGCAAGTGCTCTCCCCTCAAAATTAAAAAACAACTAGTTCATATATATTTAGTTTAGCGTACTTCTTTATATACATATTCTCCTATGAGAGAATTTGACATCCATGAGAACAGAAGTTTTATTGTTATCTTGCTAACATTAGCACCTAACCCAAGGCTTGGCACATGGTAAGCAATGAAAATAGCATCTTAACTGATTCACTGACATCCCTGGATCACCCTCAAATCTAACACTTTAGCTTAAAGAATTGAAGTAGTCTGGTATTTTATTTCTCTTTGCTCTACTATCTAACAAAATGGCCAAATGGTTGTCTTGTTCTTTCTGTAATAACTATAGACAAGTTATAAATTTACCCTGACTTCCTTTTTCCTTGATAAATAATTACAAATATTTGTGCCTTTCCGTGTGGTTTCCTCTCATCATGCTCATTTATTCATGAGATGTCTATGAAAACTTTTCTTTTCCTGGTTTGAATGATATCCCAATTGGGAGGCCATTGAGGGCCATGAGAAAACACATCCTTTGCTAAGTGAGAAAGGAAATAAGTCCCAAAACATTTGAGGTAGTATAGGTCATGTTTAATTAAGAACCAGACATCTAGAAGTATTATGCTACATGATACCCAAGAAGTCAAATGAAGAGGGTATTTGAGTTCACTTGGTTGGTTAATTTTCAGCTCTACCTGAAAGACATCCAACTAGTTCAAATGATTCTTGTACATCTGAGATAGGATGTTTTCATTTCTTGTTTTGTTGTTTTGTTTTCACAACTGATTTACAAAAAGTCCCGGAGCAATGTGGGTTGCATCGGTGAAGGATAAAAGGTATATATATATATATATATATATATATATATATATATATATATATATATATATATATATATATATATTCTTCACTCAAAGTTCTTTTAGAATGGCATAAATTGTCTGTGGAGACTTGAAAATTGAAAATTATGCCAGTGTATAACAAAATAGTTTATTATGCAATAAAATTGAAAGTGGAAGAGATCAGTGAAAGTTGGAGTGGAAAGGAAAAACCTGGGTCCAAACCCTACCTCAGACATTGTTTAACTCTGTGAAATTGGATGTCAATTAATCATTCTGCATCTTAGTTTCTTCATCTGTAAAATGAGGACTCAGTGACCACTAAAGTCCTTTTCTGTTCTAGAATGATGAGTTTGGAGTCCTATGATAAGAAAGGTAGAAATCCTAGGCTGAACTCTTTGGGCAAACATAGAGAGGTTCAGAATAAGTATGGAAAAGAAGCCTGGATTAACTGAGGCAACATATACATATACATATAGTGAAGAGTGTGTGAATTTGGCATTCTGCTCAGCAAGTCCCTCATTCATTGTTATAAAGTCTAAGCAAGGACAATGTATTAAGATAACCTTTGAAGAATTAAAGGAGAATGAATTTTTGCAAAATTTCTATTGGACAAACATTATGTTCAAACAGAAATCTAAGGTTGAAAAGCTGTAAAGGAGATACCAAAGGAAAAGTTTGAAAAAAAAACCCAATGCACAACTTTGGAATGAGAACAGATTTATTACAAATATGAACACATACTATTAATCAGACTGCAGTGAGAGAAGACATGCCTGATTTGTAGAATTTCTTCATAACATGCAGTTTCATTACTTTTAATTTTGTACAGTAACTCAGAACTCTAAGTTCCAGAGAAGATTCAGAACGGAATCATGCAGAATTATCCTCATTCTGGCATTCCCCATAGAAATGGAATACCAGGTCCATTCTCAATACCCATCTCTACAAATAGCATATATACCTATTCTGGGAAATGAACTTTAGATATAAGACCCCTTACCTATAGAGGCAGAAATATAGGTCCTATAGTTCTTCTCTCTACAACCAAAGATTCCTACATCATCCCTATGCTTGAAGTCCAAACAGACCTACAATCTACATCATCTATATTCTTAGCTGTTGGGGGCCGCCGACCAAGGTTGGTTGGGTAAATCCCTGCCCTCTCACTTACCTTTATCCATGGTAAGTCTTCGGTCGTCACCGGCCTCCGAAGAGGAATAACCAGACAGAGCACCCGAGGTATCGAAGTGGTGTTTATTCAAGAGTGATCACATCTCTCTCTCTCCCCCACCCCCCGTTGTGCCACAATCTATATACCTGAGGCCACACCTCCTCCCACCCTCTAACCCAATAACACATAAGTCTTCTGAAAATCTCCTTATAAGGTACTTCATACAGCCAAGCTAGCCACATCCCTTAGTCCCTCCCCCAACATCTCCCCCTTTTTGTTTAAACAATGGGAAATCCCCACAGTAGGCCTTGAAGCGCTGCATTGCAAGCTTAGAATCTTTCGCAGGTGGCCGCGGGAGCGGGAGCATCCTGTCTTAGGTCATCTCCTCAACCCTGAACCTTACCCGTCCTAGGAACCCGACACCCTCGGGCCCTGTCTTAGGCGGCCGGGCGGGAGAGGTTGCCCGTCATCAGACGCTCCCGTCTTATTCCCAGGGTGTCACATGTCATCCATGGAGGCAAGCCAAACCTGCGGGTCGGCTCCAGTCTCTAGGGCCATGATGGCCTTCTGGGTCAAGAGCCTATATCCATATTGTTGGTGGCGAAGTCAGTAGAGGCACCATACAAGGAAGCATATTATCAGAAGTGTCACGGCACAGGAGGCCCCAAGGCCCCCCCATGAAGCGAACCACCTACCGACTCCCGCAAACCAATTACTTAATCCCTGTTGAATGTCAAAATCAATCTGCGTATTATTGAGACTGTTAACAGCGAGCCACAGCTCCCAAATCAGCTGATCAAAGTCATTATTCCACTCATCAGTCAGGAGGGAAGACAGGTTGCGTGACAATTCAGCGGCAAATGAGTGGTTCTGGTATGGATGGGACGTTACGCAAAGCCCGGGGTAGTTGTACCGCCACCCCACGGAAAGCGCCCCCCACAAATTATCCATCTGATATTCAACACTGGGATAGGAATGGAGGTGGGTATTCTGGCAACAACGGCCCTTGCATGTCTCATCCCATTCCAACATTGACTAAGTGTGCAGGACACATTATGGCAGGAAAGGGTCTCCTCAGTGTCATTGGTCAAGATGAAAATAAAAGGGGGCCACACACAGGCTGGGGTGGCCAGAACTGACACATTGCTTTTAGGGGTAATGGTAGCAGAATCATTGACAGTGGCATTAACCTCACCAAATTCGACCACTCCCCCTCCGCACACAAATGCAAGCGGATTCAGAAGGGAGTAACCCCCGCCTGTTCCACAAAGCAGCCAGTCCTTGAAGGGATCTTCAATGAGGGTCTCACTGCCATTACGAGTCCAATCCAGACCTGCAAACAAGAGCCCCGTCCCCCCTTCTCCTTGTAGAGGGTATCCCCCAGCCATCTGGCACCGTTGCCAGGGAAATGGCGGTTCTAGTGTAACCTGAGACTCACAGGGTGGAGACCACCGCGGCATTGAGAAGTCTCTAGAGGCTGACAGGTTCACCAGGGGTCGCCAGGCCGTAAGTCCCCTGACTTGTTGACCTTTCTGGCTCGCCGGGGATGCTGTTTGTTGTAGAAATAGACCCACACATGGATCCGTGTAGTTCTTTGTGCAGTATGAGGTCTCATTTTTCCCTGTAAGCACAATGTATCTGTTAGCTTGAATGTCAGGGAGGTGTTAAAAGGGGATTCTGTCGGATCGATGTACGCTGTAGGCAGCCCATGGCTCGCGTTGGTACTCAGGAACTGGGGGAAGACTTTTGCCTCCCTGGACACAGGTAACACCGCTGGGAGGGCGTGCAGTATCCCCCAGACTTGTTCTTCGCCTCCAGGCGCCGCTCCCTGTCCCAGTCTTAGGAAGATAACGGTCACGAAGACAGTCAGGGTACCTGTGGGTATGAAAAGAGCTCCTCAACCGTTATTGAGGTTGGGTATGGTGGGACAATTCTCTTATTCTATGAAGGGGAACCCATTTTTCTGGAACTCCTTGTTCATCTTTAGGACGAAAGGAGAGGCATCCTTGTTTCCTATTAACCACCATAACGGGTCCATGCCACTTCCCTTGTCTGCTTGTCTTGGCGCGCTGACTCCCCAGTGGTTCCAGGTTCTCTTCCGGTAATCCACGGATGGGGCGGTAGCAGCGGCGCCATCTGTTGTCCTACCACCTCCCATCTACCGGGTTTTATACCCTTATGCTGAACCCAAGGGCAAACATCCCAAATATGCTCAATGAAGACCCTGCACGTCTTCAGAGGGACTTTAAGGCCGCTCTTAGCACGCAGTTTATAAAGTTGGGCGGCAACCACCCCTTTTTCCTCGGGCATAAACGCGGGGACACTTCCCTGCGCACCCATTTCACCCTCCCAGTAACTCTCTATTACTGAGGCTGTCTGGAGAGTCTCGTAACAGATTCAGGCAGTCCCACCGAACCTCCCTTGGGGTCGGCCCTGTGTCCCTGTTCGGGCGCCAGAAAATGTTGGGGGCCGCCGACCAAGGTTGGTTGGGTAAATCCCTGCCCTCTCACTTACCTTTATCCATGGTAAGTCTTCGGTCGTCACCGGCCTCCGAAGAGGAATAACCAGACAGAGCACCCGAGGTATCGAAGTGGTGTTTATTCAAGAGTGATCACATCTCTCTCCCCCCCCCCCCCCCCCGCCCGTTGTGCCACAATCTATATACCTGAGGCCACACCTCCTCCCACCCTCTAACCCAATAATACATAAGTCTTCTGAAAATCTCCTTATAAGGTACTTCATACAGCCAAGCTAGCCACATCCCTTAGTCCCTCCCCCAACACTTAGCAGTTCATATCTTCAGGGCCTATTATATAATATCCAGTCTCACTTCTTTCTTAATAATGCAGAAGAGAAATGGTACTGTATTGTGGCACTGTAAGAATTTAAGAGTGCTAAAAAAACGAATACATCCTCATCCTATGACTAGCAAACTCTTTTCTTACTTTTCCACTAGTAATGATGCAAAATCCTCTTTACCTAAGCAAAAACTATTACCTGTCACCAATTCCAGGTTTCACATTCCCATCTATATCAATTTAACCTCTATCAATCAATGACCTGTTGTCAAATATAATGACCTGTTTTTTTTAAACTATTCAAAAACCATTATTTTACAGATTTTGACACTGCTTACCATTTTCTCCTCATTGATACTGTTCCTCTCTTAGGTTTTGTGACACTATTCTTTCTTGTCTATCTGGCCAATTCTTTTTCCCCCCTTAATTTTTAATTACCAAATACTTTTCTTCCCCCAATCCATAACTGAAAAGAAAAGAAAAACAAATCCTCTGAAATTTATATTTATATTTTAGTAAAATAAAATACTACATTGTCCATTTCCAACAATGTTAGCCTCATTCTGTATATTTAGTTCATCACTTCTCTTTCAGAAAGTGGCTATCAACATTCATCTTCTATAATCTTGAATGACTATTTTATTTATCAGAATTCCCAAGTTTTTCAAGGTTATCCCTTCTAATAAAGTTATTATAAGGTGTTATAGTCCTTTTTTTCCCCTTCTTCAGTTCACATATCTTCTCAAGTTTCTCTGATATGGTCTCTGCCCATTTTTATAGCACACTAGCATTCCATTATATTCATTCTCTTTTGTGTATTGTCATCTCTGACCCACCTTCTAACAAGGGTGTACCCCAGGGAAATGTCCTATACTTTCTCCTCCTTTTTACTCTTCATATGTTTTTGATATTCTTAACAGATGTCAAAGATTCAATGATAATTCCCAAACAGGAGACAACCAGATCTAGATATATCCAAATTTAGTCTCCCTACTGAACTCTAGTTATGCATCATCAACTGATCTATTAGACATTTCAATAAGATATTTCGTGAGTATTTCAAAGTCCACATGTTCAAACAAATCTGATTATCCTTCCTTCCAAATCTATTATTTTTCCTAAACTTCCTTATTTTTGTTGTAAATAACACCATCCTTCTAATTATTCAGGCTCACAATTTTGGTACCAATCTTGAATCTTCACTCTTACTTTCCTTTATTCTCACATAATCAATCAGTTGCCAGGACTTGCCATTGATAATTCCATAACATCTCTTGTATTTGTTAAAAATTAATTTTACTTATATGTCCACCATGGTAGTTCATGATCTCATGAAATTTTAGTTGTCTCTTCATTGGTTTTGTTTCATTGTTCTTTCTTCTATTCTCTCCCTTGTCCAACCTATATTCCATAAATATGTTAAAAGAGTTCTTTAAAGCAAAGTTTTGATCATACTACTCTTATCCAAAAGTTTCTGTGGCCTCAGGAAGAAAATACAAAGTAGCCTATTTGGCATTTAAAGCTAGTCATAGTCTGACACTAGTTGTCTTGTACATAATATTGCACATTATGGTCTATCTGCTTTTTCTCACCCACATGATCATTTCATTTCTTCAAGTTTTTCTTCATGCTTTTCCACATGCTTAGAATTCACATCTCCTCATCTTTGCCTACTAGAATCCCTAGCTTCTATTGTAATTCATTTCAATCAATTATAGCTTACTCAATCATCACAGATACTTGAATTACCACTGTACACAGTAGATGAGAAAATAAAGTCTACCACAGGATAGACTCACTTCTTTAAAGTCTTCTGAGTAGACACTGCTTTTTCAACTTTCTGTGATGATTGAGTGAAGTCCCACTCTCTAAATACCTATGAAAGCAGCACCACATGTGTAGTCTTGTCAACCCTGAAGATGGATTTCAAGGCCCTGACTACTTTTTTATGTTTCTTTGCCTGACTATAGCTGACTGAATAGTAACCATAAAAGATGGACTTTTCAGAAATAGCTAGTTTAGGAGTCTGAGATTTCTGGGTTCTTAAGTAGGAGTTGCACAGTAGCTGGAACAGTTTTCTGCAACTAGATGCTTTTCAGAGAATAAAGAAATTGAATTAGATCAAGTCAGATCCTGATATTCTAGAAATCATGAACCTTGAGAGAATTCCTAAGTAAGCATAAAGTTTAAAAGTCTGTTTTTTAGTTCCATAATATGTTTCTTATATGGTTTTTAAGTATTAACTTGATTGGTGAGTATAATTGCAGTTATAGGTTACTATTTCACATAATTATGTATATTTGTGTTTTGAACATTTCTTTTATACAGGGAGCAATAAATATTCTTTATCTCATCTGTTTTGTAGATAATCCCTCATTGGAACTATAAACATGAATCAAATATCAACTTTTCTTTAAGATTTTCCCTGAGACTGAAGTTTGAGAGTATCAACCATGAAAAACAAGAAAGAGCCTGACCCCCCTTTTCCCCATTGACTTGTATTTAATGTACTTTTGCATAAACAGGAGAAGTTATAATAAATTATTTAAAAATTCCTTGTCATTATTGTTCTTTTGTCTTGGATCTGTTATGGTCTTTCTTGTGTTGACTCCTAAAGCCACCGTGACATCTCTAGACTTCTGAACTTTCTGGAGCTAGATCTTATATTCAGCCTATGAGCACTACCAGGAAAAGGTGCTAACTATGGGGATTTCCCTACTGAAAAACTTAGAAAGGCTCAAACCATCTCTTGCCAGCTACAAGAGGACCAAATTCTGGTCCTCAGGTTCTGAAAAAAAGTGGACTACAGTTGTTGCCTTCACTTCTATTCTCTACTCACTCACTTATTTACCCTTTACAATCTAGCTTACAATTTCTTCACTCAATTGAAATAGGCCTTCAAAATTTCTAATCAATTTTTAATTGCTTAATTTGATGGCCTTTTCTCTGTCTTTTTTTTTTCCTTTAATTAAATTTTACAATGTTGACACCATTTTCTCCTGGACATTCTCTCCTTTCTGAGTTTTTGTGACACTTCTCATTCTAGATTCTAGATTCTTTTCTTATCTATCATATTACTTCTTAGCTTCCTTGTGGGATCAGAACCTATATCACACTCTTCCAATTGTGGATATAATCCAGTTTTATCTTGGACTCTTTCTCTTAGTATTTCTCTCTCTCTCTCTCTCTCTCTCTCTCTCTCTCTCTCTCTCTCTCACTCTGTCCCTTTCTGTCTCTCTCTCACATTCTCTCTCACTCTTTCTCACTCTCTTTCTCTATCTCTCTCTGATTTTCTGTGTCTCTCCTAATCATCTCTGTGATGATTATTCCTACTTACCTTTCTCTTAAGAGTCCAGGCTCCCAAGAATTTAAATTTGGTCTGAGCAATACCTGGAATCACTTTGGGGAAGATAACATCACAACCTTTGTAGACCATCAAAGCTGCTGTTAAACTTAGGTATTTTGGAATCTAAAGAGATGATTCCAAACAACCCTGAAAACTGTTAAAAACCGAAAACTGCATAAATATGAACGATTAACATCATTAACGAACTAAACAAAGGGGTGATTCAAACTACTGCTGCTGCCTCAAATGTTTATGAAAAAGATGGTATTCGTGGTTAACATTTACATAACACTTTAAAGTATAAAAAAGCACTTTAAAATTATTCTCTCCTTCAGTTCTCACAATGACCTTGGAAAACAGATGCAATTATAATTTCAGTTTTAATATGAGGTAACTGAGACAGATATAGATTAATGCCTACATTCAAATAAGGTTGTGTGAGATTGTTCCAACCACTAAGCTACTTACTTGCTTCTAAATAGCAAGTACACATCCTAGTAGAATTTCTCATTTCAATGGAAACTTCAGAGTGAGTTCTATTTAAACTGAAGGAGCATTGGCTATAGAACAAATTTAGTGGTGATTAATAATAAGTCACATCTATACAGTACTTTATAAAGTCTTTGGAAACAGACTCAGAAAGCATATTTACCTTATAACCTCAAGAAAACAAATAATTATCAAGTAACAAAACCAAGATTCAAACACAGACCTTCTGACTTACTATGGTGGTCTAGTAAGAAAGAGAGTGAATGTTTCCAGCAGTGTATGAATGAATAAGAACAAAATAAAATAATTAAATTTTTGGTGGAAATTAACCTTTTTTTTTTACTTTTTTTACTTCTACAAATGGACCATTTAGTACGCATTATGATTTTTCTTGCACTTGCTTTAATATAATAGTACTGAGTTCATAAAATTTTGATAAGTATTTTTTAATCATCCATCATGCAACCACACTTTATCACAGTGGTTATTAATGATAAAAATCCATTTTTCCAAGTCTATTATCAAATGTAGGTTTTTCTGTAGAGTTTAAATCAGACCAATGCCCAGGACATTAAACTATATTCATTTCCACCTGTTGCACAATTTTTTTTACTTTAGGGGCATGGAGTAATATCATGCTTCAGGATTCCATCTCAATTTGGAAATTACTATATCCCAGAATCATTTTGATTTTTAGTATAATCAATAAGTTTATTAAATTTCATCATTCCTTTGATGGAGACAAGATTTATAGGTCAAGTGTAAGCAAAACATGCCCAAACAATTTTGGTTGGATGTTTTATAGTCTGATAAAAATAGAAGATCTTATAAGCTCATCTGGACTTCTAACAATGGGTTTTGTCTAATTGTGAATGAAAAAGTGAATTTCATCAGTAAAAATTTCCCTTTTCCTTTGAGATTTTAATCATTACATTGACTTGCCTGTAACAATTTTTTTTCTTTCTAGCAACTGGTAACAGCTCTCAAGTTTTCAGCTTCAAGAAACCTGTGGAGGATATCTCCAGCTGCAATTACCTCTGAAAGTCTGTTTCACTTTTGATTGCATGAAATTAAGCTGTTTTATAAAATATTTTATTAGTTGTTGATTTTTTTCATTTTAAAGGAAATTTATTTTTTTTTTTTTGGTTCTACCAATAGTATTTCATTGTGGATTTGAATGAATGATTCTTTTTTTTTTCCTGGAAAACTTTTTTATTGTGGGTGACGAAGCAGGGCAGCTGGACAGTTTAGATGATTACAATCTTATTGGCTACACCTAAAGCATCATAGTCTGGGGCAAGCCGGACATAGGCCTTCTTCTCTCCATCAGGCCATATCAGTGTGTTGACCTTGGCCACATCAATGTCATACAGCTTCTTTACAGCCTGCTTGATTTGGTGTTTGTTGGCCTTGACGTCCACGATGAAGACCAGGGTGTTGTTATCCTCAATCTTTTTCATAGCAGACTCCGTGGTCAGAGGGAACTTAATGATGGCATAGTGATCAAGCTTGTTTCTCCGAGGGGCACTTTTCCGTGGGTATTTTGGCTGCCTGCGAAGCCTCAGCGTCTTGGGTCTCCGGAAGGTGGGCGAGGTTCAGATCTTCTTCTTCTTGTGGCTGTGGACGTCCTTCAACACCGCCTTCTTGGCCTTCAAGGCCTTGGCCTTGGCTTCTGTCTTGGGGGAGGGGGGGGTGACGGCTTCCTTCTTGGCCTTCGGCGCCATCTTCTGATTGAATGATTCTTAAAATGTTTTCCTTTCCGTTACCACAACCATTGTAGAATCTCTAATAGCCATTCAAATGTGCTGTGTAAGAGCTACAATTGTTCCTTGCTTTGGTATGAATTCATAAAATCACTAAATACAAAACAAAAGAGAGCAATAAAACACCTGCATATAGCATAAAATCTAACATTCATCTGACAAGGAAATAACAGAAGGTAAAGTAATTTGCTTGGTCTGGTTTTATATGCTTAAGTTCACACATTTTGAGTCAGTATAATTTCAGTTGAAGTGTACACATTGATAATTATTGTTGACACAAAATGAAACTATCTAAAAATTATTGCTTGTTCCAAGTAATTTACACATCAATATCTAAGCTTTTTTTTGAAATATACATATATATAGATATACATTTTATATATTTATATTCCATGTTTTTGTTGAAATATAGTGATTAGAGTGATTGTATATTAGTGTTTGAATCCAAAAATCTATTTGCTATCCTTCATACATGATGTACCATCTACCTTTTTTGTGCCTTTGCAAGACTTCCTCACACTTCCTTCATAACTGGAATCTTTTAGCTCCTATTTCATCTCTTGGAATACTTAGGATTCTGAGTTGTTAGAGCCCTTTCTATTCTCATTACTTTGTATGTATTTTGAATTTATTAATCTGGGTGTATGTTGTAACTTCCCAGTAGGACAAAAGTTCCTTGAATATAGTAGGTTTTCTTTATTATCTTTGCATCCCTATGCTAACATATTGCCTTGCGCATAGTGAGTGTGATATGAATTGAATGTGTTTGGTAGGTGGTGCAGTAGGTAGAGCCTTGGGTCTGGAGTCAGAAAGACCAAAATTCAAATACAATTTCAGACAACTGCCAACTATGTGACTCTAAGCAAGCCATTTAACCTGTTTGTTTCAGTTTTCTCATCTGAAGAATGAGAATAAAAATAGCATATATTCCCTGGTTATTATGAGGAAGAAATAAGATAAGTCTTGTAGAGTATAGTGAAATATCTAGTATATAGTAGATGTTTACATTAATGTTAGCTAGTAGTGGTAATTGTTGTTTATATGGCTATTTTTATAGAATTTTTTCTTGTAGAAAAAGCTATGATTTCTTTCATCATGGTATTTTTCATAGCTCTGTCAGTTATTCCTGTACCATAGCATAAGACTCTTCCATAATATAGGTACTGAAATTATAAGAACAATATCTTGAAATTAACAAGTTCTATAGGGCCAGCCATACAAATCTAACATTTGCCAAAATGCAAAAACTTTTAAAATTTGGTGCTTTATAAGTTCATGAGATATTTCCAAAATTTAAAAAGTAAGTTTATCATATTATTCAATAGCTAATCTACCCTGGACCAAAATTTTCTACCATAGTCTTTGTACATTACAACAATGTCCTGGCACCTTAAAATGGAATCATTTATGAGACTGTTAGAACATAGCATAAAATGGCTAAAAAAATGTAATCACTCATTTTGATTTAGTCCTGTCTCCCACCTTGTAATGGCTTTGAATGCCATACTATTGACCTTCTCTGCTTTTGTTCCCATTAAAATCAATATAGCATCTTGTGTCATAAATTTGCCTTGGCTTGCTTTCAGTTCATAGGCTTACCATACATTTTCCCTGCTAACAGTGCAATAATGAAGTTATGGGTGAGGTGGTCTCCTTTTAATCAGCAATTATTATAATAGGATCCTGGCTTTATATTAAAAGACAAATGGAAAGGACTTAGGACCGTCTGGGATTCAGGGAGACATTGATCAAAAATATTTCCAGAAATGGTCCCATAAACTCAAAGCTTTATTTAAAAATCATTAGAAAAAGGAATGTTAATCATAGAGTAATTAATTAAAATAACTTTCTTGATACTATTCTTTTTTTCTTCTGGGAGAGAGAAGACACTAATAACTTGTCAAGGTCTCTGTAGTTAAATAATATATATGGATGATATGGTGCATACAACAGGGGAGAGTGTGTTTAGCTCAATGAAAGCTTGCAGGGGCTGAATTTCAAATGGTTTTGATGTAAATGATGTTCTAACTTTGAATGTTTAGATAAACATCAAGGGATTCCAAACCACTGACCAGGAGACTGAAAACCTAGAGGAATGAGTCAATTGTTCATTTGGGTAAACACAATTAGGAAAGATGAATATAAATGTAACATTTGGGACATTTGTTGTTTCATCATTCTCAGTGCATCAAAGGATGAGGAAGCCAAATGAACTGAAGAATATGACAGGTAACATAATACAGTGGTTAGGACTAGGAGTAGATACTAAATATCTGACCTGACTTTTCTTCTTGTTTCTACCTTTGATTGACTAAATATTAGTAGGGAAGTCTGCGAAAAGTTATTCATTAAGAACCTATTATAAACTAAGCATTATGTTGTTGTCCATCCTTTGTTTTCAAAAATTACCAAAGGCATTTTGAAAGTGATATACTGATATCCTGGATTGGATTTTAGTGAGGGACAGCTGTGCAAGGTTGTCATCCTCATTCTCTCCTCCTGTCATCCAAAGTCAAATGGCAAACCAAAAGTCAAGAAAAATTCTAATCTTTAGGGATAGAAAGATAGCAAAAAAAGAATAGTCCTTGTTCACAGGGAACTCAGGATTTAATGGGGAAGAGAATATGTAATCAACTGCATACAAACACGATAAAGAGGTTAATTGTAAATAATCTTAGATTTCTAGAATTAAGAAAAATAAGAAATACTTTCTTGAAGAAAGTGAGATTTTTAGCTGAAGTTTGAAAGATGTCAATAGATGGAGATGAGGGAGAAAAATTCAGTCATAGAAGACAACTAGTTCAAAAGAAACAGGAGTCAAAGTGTTTCATGTCAGAAAGAGCAAGAAGGTCAGTGTCATTGAATGAAGGAAGATATGAAGGAGAATAAGTAGAAGAAGAATGGTAAGATAAGCAGACAGATTGTAAATGGTTTTAAAAGTCAAACAGAAAATGCTATATTTGATCCTGGAGGTAACAGGGAGTCATTACTATTGAATGAATCATGGGAAGGTGACATTATCAGACCTGTGCTTTAGGAAGATCAATTTGACATCTGAGTGGAGGATGACTTCAGTGGTAAGACACAGAGAACAAAGAGGAGGTATTACAATACTCAGGCATGAAGTGATGAGAACTTGCACTTATAGCAGTAGTAGTATCAGAGGAAAGCAGGGGTATGTAGGAGAGGTGTTACAAAATTAGAATGGATGAGACCTTGCAAATGATTGACTGAAGATCAGAGAGCATGAGGAATAAAAGATGATACCTGGATTGTCAATCTGAATGACTGGTAGTATGGATTGTCAACAGTGATAAAGAAGTTAAGAAGAGTGGGAAATGGGGGGGGAGCAAATACCAAATTCAGCTTTGGAAATGTAAAATTTAAGATGTGTATAGCATAGTCAATATGTATTGTCCAATAGGCAGTAGGAGACATAAAATTGGCAGTCAACAGAGAAGTTATGTCTATCCAGGTAAACCTGAGATTCTCTGCATGGAGAGGATAATTAAGTCTATGGAAGCTGATGAGATTACAAATTGAAATTGTATAGAGGGGCAAGAGAAGGTGAATCAGGATTGAGCCTGGGGAAACTAGCTGTTAAGAATAGTTACATGGACTAAGTTCCAAGAAAAGGAGATAGAAAATGCATATTCAAACTGACAGAAGGAAAACCAGGAGACAGCAGAGTCATAAAAACAAAGAGAGAAAGAGCAAAATAAGAAATTGGTCTATGGTATTAAATATTGCAGTGAGAGCAAGAAGAAAAGTAATTGAATAGCGATGAAAATTAAATAATTTCAGGAGAATTGTTTCTGTCAAATAATGAAATTAGATGCCAAAGTGCAGAAGTTTAAGAAGAGGATAAAAAGAAAGGGAGTACAGACTTTGATTATAGGAAACCTTCTTAACAAGTTAACCACAAAAAGGAGTAGAAATATAGGATAATACATAGGGATAATTAATAATACAAAAGAGAGGGTTTTGGGGGGCAGGGGTTCTGAGAATGAAGGAAACATAAAAGTAGGGATGTCAATAGTAGGCAAAGTGGAGATAATAGTGGAAGCAATCTGCTGCAAAAGATGGGATGGAATAGGATTAGTTGTGCATTTAGAAGAGTTTGTCTTGTTAAAGAGAAAGGCTACCTCTTCATATGAGTCAATGGTGAAAGTGAAGCTATTGGTAGAAAGCACTGGAATTATATAATTGCAGAAGAAAGGGAAAAAGAAGTTCTTAGAACATGGCTTCAATATTTTTCAGTGAAATACAAGGCAATATTCTCAACTGAGAGAGTAGTGGGTCATTCAATATCACTGGTTCTTGGCTTCTTTATCTGTGGAATAAAGATAAAAATATCTGATTGAATTATCTCACAACAATTCTTAGAGGCTAAATAATAATTATATTTTGTTATTATTACCATTTTCCTGCTGTTATTATTCACCTTTATATATAGGCTATTAAAATTTACCAAGGTTTCCCCCCTGCAATGTTCCAATAAGTTAAGTAGTAAAGATATTTGTATATTATTTTCAATTTATTCAATATTCAAATTAATTATTTATTTGAAAATAATTGTGCTTGAAGCTGGAGGAAGAAAATACAAAGGAAACAGCTCTGCCCTCAAGGAATGTACAGTTAACTGGAAGTAAGCTTGGTATAGAACCCACATAAGTTTGTACACAGGATATACAAAACAGTTTTGACAAGGGGACATTAGTAAATGGGATAACATGAAAAACCTCAAGCCAGAGAAAAGATGGTGGAGAAAAGTCAGAGACTTCCTGAAGACCTCCTCTAAACCAATTCAAATACTGTTAAATAATGACTCAAAGGACATTCTAGAGTATCAGAAACCATGAAAAGACTTAAGTGAAACAATTTTGCAGCCCAAGACAATTTGCAAGATCCAGGAAAGGGTCCACTGCCAAGGAGTGAGAGAAACTCAGAGAGCAGCTCCCGAACAAATTTTCAGTCCCATTCATCCAGAAATAGGAAACCAGATGACTAGGTCACTGGGGGCAATGACAATTTCCAGACCTCTCAGCCCAGATTTCCAAGGACAACTTGGAAGATCAAAAGGAAAACTGTGTTTCACCAGGGTAAAAGTGGAACACAGTCCAGTGCAGGTCTCTACAGTGAAGACCAGATCTCAGCAGACCAGGAGCAGACCTCAGGAGTCACTGGATCAGCCAAAGCTACTTCTGGAGCTCTCAGTCTACTGAAGGTGAGAGAGTCAGAAGCAGAGGTCTCTTTGCTGTCACTGAGGCAGGACTCTTTTGTTTTGCCCATACACAGATCCAGGTCACAATCCAGAGCTCCAGTCCCAGGAAGAGACCCAGAAGCACAACAGATCACTGCTGAAGTGGAGCAGGAACCATCTTCACAGCTCCAGGGCAGAGGGGAGTGCTTGTGGTCACCCACAGATCAGAGCATAGGCCAGGAGAGCAGTCAGAGTCTCTCATATGACCCTAGGAGAATTGAATATTTCCAAGTTCCTAGAAGTATCCCTGAAAACATTTGCAAAAATCCCTCAAAGCTTGGGACAGTACATCTTTCAGCTCAGAAGCAGAGCCCCAACTTGATAAAGAATTAAAATCAAATCATAGGGAAGAGAAATAAGTACATAACAGAAGAAAAAAAATCTGACCATAGAGAGTCTCTGTGGTCATGAGGAAGATCAAAACACACTCTCAGAATAAGATAATAAAGTCAAAGCTTCAACATCTAAAGACTCCAAGAAAAATATGAATTTGACTCAGGCTGTGGTAGAGTTCTAAAACAACTTTGAAATTCAAGGAAGGGAGGCAGAAGGAAAATTGAGAAGAGAAATGAGAGTGATGGGGGGAAATCATATGAAAGAGATAAAAAAATTACTGAATAAAATAAATCTTAAAAACCAGGTTGGGTCAAATGGGAAAAGAACTACAAAAAAAGTCAATGAGGAAAACAAATGGGAAAGGAGATATAAAAACTCTTAAAACATAGAATGAAACAAAGGGAATCTGATGACTTTGTGAGGACTCAAGAAGGCATAAAAAAAAACCAAAAGAATGAAAAATTAGAAGAAAATGTGAAATATTTCATTGGAAAAACAACTGACCTAGAAAACAATTCCAAGAGAGATAATTTAAAAAAATATTGAAAGTACCACCTATAAGAAAGATATTACATAATAAAATGTGCTTCAGGTCATAATTTAGTACATTGTCAGTCATCAGATCATTCATGTATAATTGTTTCCTAGATGATAAATTCTTAGCAGGATCAGAATCTAGGTCAGTCTAAGTTATACTAAGTCTATTCTTTGTGTGAAAATGATCATATTGGGATGCTCTGTGAGAGAGAGAGGTAGGTAATTGTCCTATTTGTCAATATCAAAAGGTTAGGGATAACCTTTGAACTTTATTTTCTATCAATACTATGATATACAGATATAGCAATTGTAATTATTGTATTTTACAAGGGAAAGGAAGGAAAGAGAAGTAAAGGGATGAAATAGAAGTCCATGAGATTATGTATGATTTACCCAATATCACATAGAGACTGTGAAGCAATACTACTATTTCTTGGCTTTCATATGTTCTTTCCATATGGTCAGGGCTGAAGGAAATAATTCCAAGTATTGTAAAGCATGGTCTGTTGACCCTGAAGAATTTATTTTGTAATTGGGAAAACAGGACTCATACATAATGCAAAAATGAACAATAAAACAGTATATAATTAAGTAGCTAATTTTTCAATACAGATTCAATAATTTTCAATACAGTCTAAAAGAATGGAAAATTGGTGAAAGTTTCAAGAGGCAGGGAAGGTCTGAGCTTGAATCTTGGGACAAACACTTATTTGTTATGTGATCCTGGGTAAGTCGAAGGAAGGAAGGGAGGGAGGGAGGGAGGGAGGGAGGGAGGGAGGGAGGGAGGGAGGGAGGGAGAAGAAAGATAGAGAAGAAGGGAGGGAGGGAGGGAGGAAAAAACAAGCATTTATTATGTACCACTATGTCCTAGGTATTGTGCTAAATACTTTACAAATATTATTTCATTTAATCTTCATAATGATCCTGGGACAGGGGAGATATCATTGTCCCCATTTAGCAATTGAGAAAAATGAGGTAGCAAAAGGTTATGTGACTTGTCTCATGTCACAGAGCTAGTGTCTAAGACCAGATCTGAATGTAGGTTTTTCTGACTTCAGGTACAGTCCTTTAGCTGCCTCAATCTCAGTTTCTTGTCCTATAAAATAGTTATAATTAAAAAAAACTTAGGACTTCTATGAAGACAAAAGATCTCTGGAGATCTTTGCAAATCATCATATGCTATAGAAATGTCAAATTATTGTTATGATATTTCATGAAAGATGTGGGACATGAGGTGGGTTTTTAAGAATAGAAAGAATTTAGGTAGATGAAGTGGGGAGGAGAAAAATTTTAAAGTGAAGTCAGAAGTATGAGCTAATCATCTATGTACTAGAGATGATTTTAGAAGTTCACACTCCAAGAAGATTAAAATAATTATTTTAATATAAAAGGAAAATGGAAATTTTAATAATTTAACTGTCCTCTTACTTATTTCAATTTTCAAATTCAAATAGTCAGTGCATTTTGAATCTACTGCTTCTCTCAAGTCAATAACCACAACTAATGAAATGCCATTAACTTACCATGTACCATGACCAAGAAATTTTTTTCAGAAGAGCCACAGATGGGCTTGTAACAGCTTGCATAGTGCATTCACCATACATCATCTTTATGTTTTCTCACTCTCTGTCATAGACGTTGGCAGTCTGTGTGTGAGGCTGTATCAACTAGAGAGAGAGGAGGGAAAAGAAAGATACCTTCCAAAAGGGAATCAAGTTAACAGATGATTTACATTTTTACGAACACAGCATTGCACATTTAATCAGACAATAACATCAACAATAACACATACTAAAACCAAACTCCAGAGGTGATGGTGTGTGCCTAATAGAAATTATTAGAAAATGGGAAGTTACTGAAAATTAGAATGTTATGCTTCAGTTCAGGCATAATGCTTAAAGTTATGTTTATTTCATATCTCTTCTTCATATACTTCCCAGTTTACTCAAGAATGTCAAGGTAAAGTGCTAATGTTCATTAAAACATTATGTGGATCAGTGATCCATGATTAGTAGAGAAAAGAAAACAATCTTGTGTTTTCAACCCGTATAGTTTGCTTGAGCAGGTTTAACCACAGCTGCAATAAGTGGAATTATGTTTTCCTCACTTTACCAAGTACTTGGTGCTAAAATGGTCAAGCAGTTATCCCTAAATGGCTCCCCCATAGCCTTCAGTCATTTGAAATACCTCTTCATTCATGTGGGTTGAATTATTATTACGCATAAATATCTTGTTTTTAAGGCAAAATACAGTAAGAAATGAATTCTAAGGAAGTATTCTTTTAAAAAATACTCACACTTCTTATTTAAATACTCTTATTGCTAAAAGGGGAAGAAAAGGAAGATTTATGTTGTGTTGATTGTTAATGAAATCAGCTTAAAGAAAACTAGAATCCCTTAGATAAAAATAATTGATGCAGAAATATAGACTATTCCATAGATTGAGAGAAAATTGCTCATCATATAAATTTGCTGAGAGGACCTGTTGGAACAGTTCTGGTTTATTCAATCAAAATATCTTCAGTATATTGTGGTTCATCAGATCATCCACATATAATTGTTCCTAGAAGTTTAAAAGATATAATTGGCAAACAATAAATCAAATAAATGTTGGGTGGAATATGGAGCAATTATAGAATGAAAGCTGGAAGCTATAGCTTAAAGAAAGGTAGATCTTTTTTTAATGCTACATAATAAAGAGGCAGATGATCATGAAAATGTGCTGATATAAGGCATTTTGGGGTGGTAGGAGAAAAGAAATCAGAGAGGAAGGCAACTAAAAAGATAGAGAAAAACATTGGCAGAGCAAGACACAGAGATAGGTCAGAATGAGAGGTAGAGAGACAGAGATAGAAAGAGACAGAGATGCAGAAAGTAAAGAAGCACATAAAAATAAAAGACAGGAGATGAGAAAGAAACAGGGAAAGGAGTCAGAAGAAGCTAGAAAACAGAAAGCTGACACAAACTTGAGCAAAGCCTATAGGAAAGCTCTAACAGCTTATATGAGGAACTGTTTGACTAGAAAAGAATGTTGTAGGTGTGGAGTTTAATTGGAAGAAAGCCACAGTTTCTGCTTTAGAAGTGACTGCACTCTCATGTCAGTTTTAATAATGTCTGAGAAACAGGAAACCTCTTAGAGTTTTCTGGGATGACCTTTATTGCCCTCTATAACTTCAAAGAGAGGTGAAGCACAAGGGCAAACAGAGTTTGTGGACTGTTTTTAGGAGATATAGATAGAAAGATAGATGATAGATAGATAGATAGATAGATAGATAGATAGATAGATAGATAGATAGATGGATGGATGGATGGATGGATGGATGGATGGATAGAAAGATAGATAGAAGATAAATGGATAGATGATAGCTAGAGAGAGAGATGCATATATATATTGATATATAGATAGATAGATATTATTGTTGCTATTCATTTTCAGTTGTCTCCAATTCTACAAGATCTAATTTGGGGTTTTCAAAGATACTGAAGTGGTTTACCATTTCCTTCTTGAACTCTTTCATAGATGAAGAATTAAAGCAAACAGGATTAAGTGATACAGAATCACACAGCTAGTGTCTGATGTTAGAGATGAACTCATGACTCTCCAACATATATGTGTTTGTATATGAAAATTTGTATATATATATATATATATATATATATATATATATATATATATATATATATAGTCATGTATTATATATTTAATATATAATTGTTTTCTGAAAGAGTAAAACAATTTTTAGCATTTTACTAATAGTTCCCTGCATATGAGACTGCTTTAGCAGCCCAAAAGTAGCTGAGAAGCAATTTTTCCCAGTAGGAAAAATGAAGACCAAAGTGAAGACCAAAAACTGGAACAGCTAGCACAAAACTGATTTTGTCTAACAGGTAACATGTAATATACACTGCTTCCTAAAAAGATCAAACCATCAAGGCTTACAGTTCAGAGTCAGGAGGTTTCTCAGATACATGAGTTAATTTACTCATAGGACTTACAAATGACTTAGATTTATAGAAGAAATGTATGATATTTGTTTTTGAATTTTAATAAATACCTATTATCACTTTTGTATTATTTTCTGAATATTAATTATTTTTAATAGCTAATTGAGACATTGTAGTTCATTTTATATAAGTGAGCACATAGTTTAGGGACTAAGGTAGTACAGTGGCCAGTAATACAAACATATTCAACTCTCTTTCCATTCCCCCATTTCCTCCTACAATAGAGTAACATTCTAAGAGTTTGATTTGTGCTCACATGGTCATATCTTTCTGGGAACACTACCATTAATCCAGCCCAAGTCTAGGAAAAGAAGAGGTTCAGGGAGAATTAGAACTTGGTGTCAAGTTTGGGCTATTGTATACACAGAGGCATAGATGAATAATATGAAAGAAACCAAGAGGTCATCTAGCTAAATCCTTTCATTCAAAAAAATAAATAATTGAGCACCAAAATGCTCAAAATCATAAGTAACAAAGTAATAAAGTCAGAATTCTAAAAAGTTCACAAATCTAGAACAAATCAAATGCAAAGGGGAAAAGGAAAGAACTTATACATTCTATTTATGGCACTTCTATAGTGGCAAAGAACTGGAAATTGTGGGGATGTCCAGCAATTGGGGAATATTTGAACATGTCATGACATATGATCATAATGGAATACTACCGTGCTATTAGAAATGATGAGCTTGATGCTTTTGGAAAAACATAAAATAACACATGAAATAATGAGCAAAAAGAGCAGAAGTAAGAGAATATTGTTTACAACAGTAAAATTGTTTTAAAAACAACTTTGAGCAAATAAGTCATTTTGCTTGTTACAATTACATAAATTAACTACAAAGGAAAACTAGGAAAATGTATCCAGAGAAAGAATGAATAAATAGAAGTATGTATAAAATGATTTAACATGCAAGCATGCATGCATGCATGCATATATGTATGCATACACACATACATACTTGTTTCTAATGATAGCCAGCTCTAGGATAAGAAGGTGGTGAAGGAAAGAAAAAAAAAGGAAATATGCATAATTACTTTATTATATCTTTTAAAGTAATATCAAGTTATAGCAATAAATTTTGAGTTATGTATGCTATCATTTTTATTATTATCGTGTTGTGGAAATGCTCATTTTATTCCATGAATTGAAAACAACATGAATAATTTTTTTAAAAAATCAAATGCTATATAAAAAAAGAAAATGGGGGAATAAGAAATAGGTGATATTTGAATTCACTGTATCATCTAAACGTATCAAAGGAGGAAAGAATTAATCTTTCTTAAATATGTATATACATACACACACTCTTACAGTTGGGAACAGAAAGACATTACACTCAGCTTTTTTCATGTTGAGGGAAGGAAGCAAAAGAGAAGGAAAAATAAGAGGGAAAACAATTAAGGAAAAGATTAGTCCTAAGCAAAACAAACTCTAAGCATATTTAAAAATACTTCTAGCTCTTTTTGTGTTGGCAAAGAAACTGAAGAAATGTCCATAAATATGAGTGTGTTTGAATATTTGTAGCATAAAAATGTGAGAAATCATATTGTGCTATAAGAAATAATTGAGTGGTTTCAGAAAAAGGTTGGAAGAGTTGTATGAACTGTACCATTTTGTACAATGAAAACAATATCGTAAAAACATACTACTTTGAATGATGGGTACTTTAAGCAGCAAAATGACTTTTAATAATTCTAGAAGACTTACAGTGAAATATGCTAACCACCTCCTGATAGAGGCGGAGAAGTAGACAAAATGCAGAATGAGATAGTCTTATTTGAAACTGCCACTTCAGGAATTTGTTCTGTTTGATTGTACATGTTTGTCAGGATGGTCTGATTTTCTTTTCTTTTTTTTTCATTTGTGGAGTATGGGAGAAGGAGCATTGAGGAAAAGCATGGGAGAATCTTTGATGGATAAAAATTTTAATAAAAAAGATTAAATGGAAAAAGTGAAATTATGTGGCACTAGAGGTCTATTCCAATTGGTCAGGCAATTTTTTATATATTTTCCCATTTTTAAAAGATTTATTGGCTCACAAGAATCAGTTAATTAAGAAGTTAATTAAGCCTAAGTATACATACGCATGCATACTCAGAAGATATCTACCAATGAAGATTCATTCATGTAGAAAACTGAAATCATACATGGAACCAGTCAAAAGTTAACTCTCAAGTAGACTTCCTTTTCTTCCTCAACCGGGGGAAGTTTCCCTGGGGAGAAAGAAAGGACTTTCCAATACTCACAGATTCTGACATTTGACTATTGTGTATATGTTTATAGTTACATTGCTGTTATGGAAAATTCATTGCTAAAAGAATGGGTTGCATTCTTTGATCATATATCACTATTGCCTAGCATAGTCTTGGGTAAATAGAAAATTCTTTTTTTTCAAGATCATAAGATATTTTTCAGGTATAATTTCTTTTTTTTGGAAAGATTTTATTTATTTTGAGTTTTACAAATTTTTCCCCATCCTTGCTTCCCTCCCCCCACCCCCCACAGAAGGCATTCTGTTAGTCTTTGCATTGGTTCCATGTTATACATTGATCTCAGTTGAATGTGATGACAGAAATCATATCCTTAAGGAAGGAAATTAAGTATGAGATAGCAAAATTACATAATAATATAACTTTTTTCTGATTTGACAGTAATAGTCTCTGGTGTTTGTTCAAAGTCCATAATTCTTTCTCTGGATGGTATTCCCCATTGCAGATAGCCCAGAATTGTCCCTGGTTCTTGCACTGAAGGGATGAGGAAGTCCATCAAGGTTGATCATCACCCCTATGTTACTGTTAGGGTGTGCAATGTTTTTCTGGTTCTGCTCATTTTACTCAGCATCAGTTCATGAAAATCCTTCCAGGCTGCCCTGAATTCCCATCCCTCCTGGTTTCTTTTAGAACAACAGTGCTTCATGACATTCATATACCAGTTTGTTAAGAAATTCCCCAATTGAGAGGCTATGGGGGCAGATCTAAGATGGAGGCAGGAGAAGAGCCTCTCCTAGGTGTCCTTGTCAAAGATCATAAAATTATGACTCTAACTAAATTTTCATGAGACAGAACCCACAGAGGCAATTCTCCAGACCAAGGTAACCTATAAAATAGCAGAAAGGCTCCACTCCATGGGGTTAAAGGTGCAGCCAGGCAGAGTGAAGGAACTTCAGCCTTCCGGAGGCAGCCCCAGGATACCTGGGAGCCAGGCTCACAACAACAGGGTCAGTTTCCTGACCAACACCCCAGGGAGCACTGGGCAAAACTTGGAAGATCAGTGGGGGACCTCTGCCAGAGTTAGCATGAAGTCAAGCCCTCAGGGCTTTTAGTGAGCAGTGGCTGCAGCAGCCCAGATCAAGGAAATGAAAGCAGGTAAAGCTGGTAAGCAGGAGACCCCAGGCAACTGAGTCTTGAGTGCTCAGTCTACCAAAGGTAGAGTAGTGGAGAGAGAATACCCAGGTCTGTCCTCTGTACCTGGAACAGGACTCTGGGACTTTGACCACGTTCAGACACTGATCACAGTCTAGGACCCCCATAGAACAGCAGCCCCCCACCCCACCTCAGCCCAATGGCAGAGGGATGCGCTTATGGTCATTCACAGACCAGGAGGGAAGACAGAGCTTCACACACTGAGATACTTGTGGGGGAGGGGTGTCCCAATAATACTCAAAAGCTCAGGAAGCACCCAAAAACCAGAAACAGGCTTGGGAAATTAGCAAACAGAGAAAAAAGAGGAACAACATTGACAAATACATTGCCTATGACCCCAAGAAGGATCAAAACATTCAATTTGAAGATGAGGAAGTACAAGCTTCTGCATCTAAAGACTCCAAGAAAAACATAAATTGGGTCAGGCTATGACAGAGCTCAAAAAAGATTTTGAAAATAAAGTAAGGGACATAAAAGAAAAAATAGGAGAAGAAATGAGAGAGAGATGCAGGAAAAACATGTGAAAGAAGTTAGAAGCTTAGTCAAAGAGATCCAAAAAATGCTGAAGGAAATAACATGCTAAAAACCAGCATAAGACAAATGGATAAAACAGTTCAAAAAGTTATTGAGGAGAACAATCCTTTAAAAAGCAGAATTGGCCAGATGGAAAAAGTGATAAGAAAGCTCTCTGAGGAATAAAAATCCTTCAGATGTAGAATGGAGCTAAAGGATGCTGTTGACATTACCAAGAAGTCAAGATACAATAGAATGAAAAAATAGAATAAAATGTTAAATATCTTATTGAAAATACTGATCCGGAAAACAGATTCAGGAAAGATAATTAAAAAATTATTAGGATAACTTGAATTCATGATCAGGAAAAGAGCCTTGACCTCATTTTTAAAGAATTCCTACAGGAAAAATGCCCAGATATCCTAGAAGCAGAGGGCAAAATAGAAATTGAGAGAATCCACCAATCTTCCCCAGAAAGATATCCCAAAAAAACAACCCCCAGGAATATTATAGACAAGTTTCAGAACTCCCAGGTCAAGGAGAAAATATTATAAGCATCCAGAAGGACACAATTCAAATATCGCGGAACTACAGTCAGGATCACACAGGACTTAGCAACATCCACATCAAGGGCTCACAGAGCTTGAAATATAATATTCTGGAAGGCAAAGAGCTCAGAATGCAATCGAGAATCAACTACCCAGAAAAACTGAACATCATTTTCCAGGGGAAAAGATGGACTTTCACTGAAACAGGGGGATTTCAATTGTTCCTGTTGAAGCAACCAGAGCTGAACAGAAAATTTGATCGTAAAATACAGGACTGCAGTGAAACATAGAGAGGGTGGAGGAGAAGGGTGAAACATGAGAGATTTAATGATGATGAACTCCATGTTCTGCATAGAAAAACAATACTGATAATACTCATATGACACTTCTCATTTAATAGGGCAGATAGAAGGAGGTTTTATAGATGAAGAACAGGAGAAAGCTGAATTTGAAGATATGATTTATTGTAAAAATGGAGTCAATGGCTAAAAGGGAAATGTAATGGGAGTAGGAGAAAGGAGAGGTGAAATAGCCTAAGATATTTCACATAATAAGATTTGATTTTTGTACTGCAATGATATGGAAGGGGGGAAGGCAAGGGGGAATGGGGGAACCTTCACTCTCATAAGAGGTGGCTCAGAGAGGAAGCAGTATATACACTCAATGGGGTAGAGACATCCAAAGTAAAAAGGAAAGAAGGGAGATGGGGAAGTGGGGATGTGAGTGATGGAGGAGAGGGTAGATCATAGGGGTGAGTCATCAGATATAATAAATTTTCATTTTTACTTCTTGCAAGGGGTTGGGATTGGATGGTCTGTCCAGGACCACAGGGTCTGGTGGTTGCAGGGCCTTAGGGGTGGTAAGTGGGCTCTGGGCCTCTTAGCCCCAGGGCTTATGATCACTCTGCAGCATTACTCAACTACCCTACAGCACATTTAAGAAGAGGGACAGAGTGAAAGGAGAGAGAAAATATAGTATATGGTAGTGGGGAGGTATGAATGGAGGGATCAGCAATGGCAACAGTGGAAAAATATGGAAGCAGTTTTTGTGATGGACTGATCATAAAGAACATGATCCACCTGTGACAGAGGTAGTGATGTTGGAATACAGAATGAAGGACATTTTTTATTATTTTTTTAATTTTATTTTTTTTCTCTCTCTCCTTTATTTTATTGCTCATGAAGGTCTATATTTTTGCAGGAAGGGGGTATTATGTTTACTCTTAAACAAGAATATTTTAATAATGTATAAAAAATAATTTGTGTGAAAAATTTAAAAAATAAATTAAAAAATAATACAAAATAAAGAAATTTATAAAAAGAAATCCCCCAATTGAAGGACATTCACATAATTTAAAATATTTTGCCACCAAGCAGGGTTACTATAAATATTTTGGTACAAGTGATGTTTTTATCCTTTTTTATAATCTCTTCAGGGTATTGACCCAGTAGTGGTATAGCAGCGTCAAAGGTTATGCACATTTTTGTTGCCCTTTGGGCATAATCCCAAATTGCACTCCCAAAAGGTTGGATGAGTATACAACACCACCAACAATGTATTAGTGTACCAGATTTTCCACATCCCTTCCAACATTGATCATTGTCCTTTCTGGTCATATTGACCAGTCTGAGAGGTGTGAGGTGGTATCTCAGAGATGCTTTAATTTGTATTTTTTAATAAGTAATAATTTGGAACAATTTTTCATATGACTATAGATTGCTTTGATTTTCTCAGCTGTAAATTGCCTTTGACTATTTGTCAATGGCTTGTTTTTTTTGAAAATTTGACTCAGTTCTCTGTATACTTTAGAAATGAGTCATTTGTCAGAAATACTAGTTGTAAAAATTTTTCCCAATTTACTTCATTTCTTTTGATCTTGGTTACAGTGGTTACAGTGCAAAAGCTTTTTAATTTAATGTAATCAAAATAATATAGTTTGCTTTGAATGATGTTCTCTATCTCTTCCTTTGTCATAAACTGTTTCCATTTCCATAGATCTGACAGGTAATCTACTCCTTGATCTTCTAGTTTTCTCATAATATTGTTTTTATGTCTAAATCCTGTATCCATTTGTATCTTATCTTGGTATAGGGTGTGAGGTGTTTAGTATAATCTAAATTTTTTTCCATACTAAGTTCCAATTTTCCCAGCAGTTTTTATTGAAGAGAGCTTTTATCACAATAGCTAGACACTTTGTGTTTATAAAACAGCAGATTACTAAAATCATTTTATGCTACTGCACCTAGTCTATTCCACTGATAAATGACTCTATTTCTCAGTCAATACCAGACAGTTTTGAGGACCAATACTTTATAATATAATTTTGTAACTGGTAAGGCTAAGCCACCATCTTTTGTACTTTTTTCATTGAATCCCTGGAAATTCTTGACTTTTTATTTTTATTTTTTTTAGTTTTTGCAAGGCAATGTGGTTAAGTGGCTTGCCCAAGGCCACACAGCTAGGTAATTATTATGTATATATACAGTGGGCTGCCACTGTGCCACCTAGCTGCCCCTACTTTTTATTTCTCCATATAAATTTACTTACACCTTTTTTCTAACTCATTAAAGTAATTTTTTGGAATTTTGATTGGTAGGGCATTAAACAAGTAGTTTAGTTTTGGTATAATTGTCATCTTTAATTATAGTAGCTTGACCTATCCATGAACAGCTGATGTTTGCTGAGGTATTTAAAACTGATTTTATTTGTGTGAGAAGAGTTTTGCTATTCTTTTCAAAAAGATTTTGTGTCTGCCTTGGTATGTAGGATACTAAGTATTTTATTTTGTCTGAGGTTACTTTGAAGGGGATTTCCCTTTCTAACTCTTTCTGCTGTACATTGCTAGTCATATATAGAAATGCTGAGGATTTATGAGGGTCTATTTTATATCCTGCTACTTTGCTAAAGTTAATTTTTTTCTAGTAGGTTTTTAGATGATTTTTTGCAATTCTTTAGGCATACCATAATGTCTTCTGCAAAGGGTGAGACTTTTGTCTCTTCCTTCCCTATTATAATTCCTTCAATTTCTTTTTATTCTCTTATTGCTGAGGCTAGTATTTCCAATACTATATTGAATGGTATTGGTGATAATGGGCATCCCTGTTTCACCCCTGATTTTATTGGGAATGCCTCAAGCCTATCCCTGGTGCATAAAATGCTTGTTGATGATTTCAGCATTTATTCCTACACTCCATGTTTTTATTAGGAATGGGTGCCTTATTTTGTCAAAAGTTTTTCAGCATCTATTGATATGATCATATAATTTCTGATAGGTTGATATAATTAATTATACTAACAGTTTTCCTATATTGAACCAACCCTGCATTCCGGGGATAAATTCTACTTTATCATAATGTATTATCATAGTGAAAACTTGCTGTAATCATTTTGCTAGGATTTCATTTACAATTTTTGCATCTATATTCATCAGGGAGATAGGTCTATAATATTCTTTCTCTGTTTTAACTCTCCCTGGTTTAGGCATCAGCACTATATTATTGTCAGATAAAGTGTTAGGCAGAGTTCCATCTTCACCTATTTTCCCAAAGAATTTATATAGAAGTAGAACCAGTAGTTCCTTAAATGTTTGATAGAATTCACTTTTGAATCCATCTGGTCCTAGAGATTTTTTCTTAGGAAGTTCAATAGTGGCTTGTTGAATTTCTTTTTTTGATATAGGGTTAATTAGGTTTTTAATTTCCTCTTAATTTGATCTTGGAAACTTATATTTTTGTAAATATTCATCCATTCCACTTAGATTGCCAAATTTATTTGCATAGAGTTGGACAAAATAAATATGAATTATTATTTTAATTTGTTCCTCATTGGTGGTGAGTTAACCTTTAACATTTCTGATACTAGGAATTTTATTTTTTCTTTCTTTTTTAAATTGACCAGAGGTCTATCAATTTTATTGGGCTTTTTTCATAAATCTAGCTCTTGGTTTTATTTATTAGTTCAAGAGTTTTCTTGCTTTTGATTTTATTAATTTCTCCTTTAATTTTCAGAATTTCTAATTTGGTATTTAATTGGAGGCATTTAATTTGTTCTTTCTTTAATTTTTTAGTTGCATATTAAGTTCATTGATTTCTTCTTTCTCTAATTTATTCACATAATCATATAATATATCTCCTGACACCCTCCTTGACAGTATCCAATAGGTTTTGGTATATTGTATCATTATTGTCATTATTTAAGATGAAATAATTCTTTCTATAATTTGCTGCTTGACCACTCATTCTTTAAAATGAGGTTATTTAGTTTCCAAATAGTTCTTCGTCTAATATCTCCCTGGCCCAGTATTGCATATTATTTTTATTGCATTTTGTTCTGAGAAAGATGTATTCACTATTTCTGCCTTTCTGCAATTGATCATTAGGTTTTTAATACCCTATTAAATGATCAGTTTTTTTGTAAGTGCCATGTACTGTAGCAAAAAAGTATATTCCTTTCTATCCCTATTCAGTTTCCTCCATAGTTCTATCATATCAAGGTTTTCTAACAATCTACTTACCTCCTTAACTTCCTTCTTGTTTATTTTAAGATTCAATTTATCTAAATCTGAGAGCTGGAGGTTGAGGTCTCCTGCCAGTAGAGCTTTGCTGTCTAAGTCTTTCTGTAGCTCTTTTAACTTCTTCTCTAAGAATTTGGATGCTGTCCCATTGGGTGTGTGCATATTTAGTTTTGGAATTACTTTATTATCTATGGTACCCTTTAGGAGGATATATTTTCCTTCCTTATCTCTTCTTTTTATTTTTTTATTTTTATTTTTTAGGTTTTTCATAGGCAAATGGGGTTAAGTGGCTCGCCCAAGGCCTCACAGCTAGGTAATTACCAAGTGTCAGAGGCCGGATTTGAACTCAGGTACTCCCAACTCCAGGGCCAGTGCTCCATCCACTGGGCAACCTAGCCACCCCTCTTTATCTCTTCTAAAGCTACTTTTGCAGCAGCTTTGTCTGAGATAAGGATTGCTACCCTTGATTTTTTCACTTCAGCTGAAGCAAAATATATTTTACTCCAACCTTTTATCTTTACTCTATATGTAACTCTCTGCTTCAAATGAGTTTCTTGTAAGCAACATATTGTAGGATTCTGGTTTTTAATCCACTATGCTATCTGCTTACATTTTAAGGGAGAGTTCATTCCATTCACATTCAGTGTTATAATTAGTAACTCTTTATTGCCCTCCATGCTATCTCCCTTCTATTTGTATTTTCCCCCTTTTTCCTTTATCTATATTCCCTAATATTTTTTCTGAACCTTCAGTGTGTTTGCCCTCTCATATCAACCCCTTTCCCTTCACCAGCCCCTCATCCCTTTTCCCTTTTTAAGGCTTAAAATCTAAGATAAGTTTCTTAATGTGATTAAGTATGTCTAAGTTAACTTTAAGCCAAGTCTGATGAGATAAAGATTTAGGTGATTCTTACCTCCTCCTTTCTTCCCCTCAATTACAATAGGTCTTTTGTATGTAATGTAGGTCTTTTGATGTAATGACTAACCCATTAACCCATTCAGTCTCCCTCCAACCTCCCTTTTCCTTACTGCCCCCCCTTTATAACAAGGTATTGCTTTTAAATCATTCTATCTGAGTCACAGAAAAGTTATGAATGTTCATCACTTCTGGCTATGTATATTCTCTCTAATAGACTTACAATTCTCAAGAGTTGTAAGACTCTTTCTTCCAAATGGGTATATAGCCAGTTTCATCTTATTGTATAACAGTTGGAGTTTTTTACCTTTTCATGTGTCTCTTGAGCCTCCTGTTTGATGTCCAAATTTTTCTATTTAGCTCTGGTCTTTTCATCATGAAATCTTGAAAGTCTCCCATTTCATTAAATGTCCATCTTTTTCCCATGAAAAGAAGGCTCAGCTTTGCCAGGTAGTGGATTCCTGGCTGCATTCCATGTTCCCTTGCTCTGCAGAATATCTCATTCCAGGCCATTTGATCCCTTAAAGCTGCTGCATCCAGGTCCTGCATAATCCTTACTGTGGCTCCTTGGTATTTAATTTTTTTTTCTTTCTGGCTTTTTTTTGCAGGATTTTTTCTTTTATCTGAGATTCCTGGAATTTGGCTACAAAATTCTTTGGTGTTTTCATTTTAGGATCTCTTTCTGGAGGGAATTAATTAATTCTTTCAATATCTAATTTATCCTCTGGTTACATGATATCAGGGCAATTTTCCTTCACCAAATCCTATAATGTTTAGTCCAAGCTTTTTTTTTTCTCTTCAATGTTTTCAGGAAGGCTGATAATTCTCAGTTTCTCCCTTCTGTTTTTTAGTTGGTTTTGTTTTGCAAGGCAAACGGGGTTAAGTGGCTTGCCCAAGGCCACACAACTAGGTAATTATTAAGTGTCTGAGACCGAATTTGAACCCAGGTACTCCTGACTCCGGGGCTGGTGCTTTTATCCACTACGCCACCTAGCCGCCCCTGGATTCTCCCTTCTTGACCTGTTCTCAAGGTCAATAGGTTTGCTGATGAGGTATTTTATATTTTTACTATGTTTTTGATCTTTTGGTTTTGTTTAACACAATCTTGTTGTCTCATGAAATCCTTAGTTTCTGCTAATTCCATTCTTTTTTTTTTAGAGGTGAAGATTTTTCTTTATTTATTTTTTGCAGCTCCTTTTCCAGTTGGTCCATTCCATTTTTGAAGGACTTTTCTATTTGCCCAAATGTAGTTTTGAGAGAATCATTTCCTTTTTGCATTTGCCTAACTGAAGATTTGAGAGAATTATTTTCTTTTTTCATTTGCCCAATCGAAGATTTGAAAGTTATTCTCATTTTGTATTTGTCCAATTATATTTTCCAAGGATTTGTTTTCTTGTTGCATGATGTTAATTTTCTCTTGCCTCCTGACTCCAGGGCCAGTGTTCTATCCACTGCACCACCTAGCCACTCCTCCAATTGATTTTTAAACTCCTTCCTGATTTCTTCAAGGAAATCTTTCTGGGCTGGAGATCAATTCATATTCTCCTTAGCAGTGCTAGATCTCTTTGGGTTAGAATCTTTCTCTTCTAAGTATTTCTCCATGATCCCGCCCCCCTTTTTCTCTGTCCTTTTTTCATCTTGTGCTGTAATTGGGGGGTGGGGAGCTGGCTTTCAGAGATTTGCTTTTGAAGATCCTAGAGGTTTTGTTCAGTTGGCTTAGTAATTCCAGGGGCCAGCCAGTAGAGAGTGCTGGTTGCTCTCTCTGTAGTGAGGTCCTCATCAGCAGGGTCTGAATTGACCTTGAACACTGGGCTGGGTCCTGGGACAGGGAGTTAATTGCTTTCTGTTGAGTGAACTGTTGCCCTAAGGGAGTGGTGGTGGTGGTGGGGTTGTTTGTTATTTGTTCTGGGCAAAGGCCTCTGCTGAAAGTATGGAGCTCAGGCCCCAGGCCCAGCTGATTGTTCTCCAGGCCTGCTCTGTGACTGTGGCAGAACTAACCCTCCTGTAGGTCCCTCTACCCCTGGCCAAAGACTCTGCAGCTGAAGTTGGATCTGGCACCAGCCACTCACCAAAGTCTCTATGGCTGAGGCTGGCCCTCTGCCTTCCCCCGGCTACCTTCCACTCACTGACCCTCTGCTCTTGTCTCCTGGTTCACCCAAGGTCCCCTGAGACAGACCTTCTTGGTAGGTGTTCTTCCTCAGCTTCTCTTTCTGGGATTTTTTGATCGAATTTCTGTTAGGAGGTTTCTCGCATGTTATTTCTGAGGGGAAAGAGAAAGCACCTATCACAGTGCCTGTCTTCTCTCTGCCATCTTGATTGGAAGACCTCTATTGTGTTTTCAATATATAGATATTTTTTAAAAGTATAATAATGCTAATAATGATAACAACAATAATAATAACCAGAATTTTTCTAGAACTTTAATGTTTGCAAAGCACTTTATAAATATCTATTTTGATCCTTCCCAAAATCACTGGAGATAGGTACTGTTATTATCCCCATTTTACAGATGAGAAAATTATGGCAGGAAAAGAATAAGTGACTTGTCCAAGATCATAACAACTAATAAGTTTCTGAGGCTGACTTGTAACATGGGTCTTCTTAGTCAGTCTTATTGATTTATCTACCACCCAACCTAGCTGCCTCCAGATATTGAAGCAAAGCATGATTTCTAATACACTGCTAAGGAAGATGTTCTTAAGGGGAAGGAGAAATCTTGAGATTTGGCCAGGCTTCTCCTTCCACTCCTGCTTGACGAGAGGACGAACTTTACATTTCAAAAGGTCCAAGTGGATTTTATACTTCCCATCCATCCATTAATATCTTATAATATATCCCTGGTTGAAAAATGCAAAAGTGCAAAAAATGTATGTATCATGAGGAGCTAGGAACAAATTGGATTCATGTCTCTACAAGGAACTTAGCAAATTGACTGTGCTATGATGCCTGAGGAAGATCTTGTTGGGCATTCCACAAATGATAGAAAAGAACTTCTAACAACTGGGAATTGTGTTTACTCTTGAACACATGCTCTCTAAGCTTAAATCAATCTCCCCTTGGACTGACAGACTGACTGGCTCTCTCTCTCTCTCTCCCTTATATTACAATAATTTTTAGGGGCGATATTTTTACCTTATCACACAATTACAATAAAATCTTTTTCTAAAATGTGCATAAAACTGGTTGGCTCATTGACTAAATTGACTGTAAATTGATAATCTCGGGAATAAAGCACACTGCTAGAAACTTGAGTGATTAATATTACATCATCTCCTTTAATACTCAGAAGTATCCCTAGAACCCTGAAGGGGAACCATAGTCCAACTTTGTGATTTCAACTTATTACTTAAAGCAGAAGTCAAAGAAAATTTCCTTATAGCCCACATGTACTACTAATGACATTTCATCTTCTGCTTCTGGGCTTTGGATAGGTCACCTATACTTACAACCTTTGTACTCTTCATCTTGGTCTCTTGAAATCCTCAGTTTCTTTCCAAGCTCAGTTCAAATACAACTTCTTTCAGCATTTTGCAACTAATATTAGTATTCTCTCTCCCTATCCTCCTTATATAACTTATAGTTCTATTTTTATTTAGTTGTCTCCATAAAAGTCATTTCCTGATGAAGAATATTATCTATTTTCATTTTGTCATTGTAGCCACAATCACTAGCACAAATACTGGAAAGTGGCAGCCATTTATTAACTGAATTGAGCTGCATTCTAGTCCTGAATTTGACACCAATCTGTTTGAAATTTTAGTTCAGCTTTTTTTAGGGCAAATTTCCTTTATTAATAAATGTTGAAAGGTACAATTGGATGCCCTTTAAAATAATTTTCACCTGTAAAGCTGTGTTTTCTGAGATACCTTCAACATCTAACATTCTGAATTCTAATACTCTTGAACATCTATGATCTCATAAAAATGGATATTCCTTCCAAAAATGCAAATGTCACAATCTGAACCATTCTGTAACTGAAATTTTCTACACTACCCTGTTCATTAATAGGGATGTTTTATTCTATAAGTCCCCAGGTTTTTGGTGTGGGGTTAACTAGTATTGAATAGAAATGTTTCTTCAGTCAGACAACAGCATGGAATTTATCTATGACAACCCTTTGTTTGTAATAGTAGAGACATAGAGATGTTCATGTATGTGTGTGTGTGTGTGTGCATATATATATATATATATATATATATATATATATATATATATACTCAAATATCTCAAAGTTTAGAATATTACTGTGAGAGTTGACCATTTTAGAAAAGGGATAAAAGGAATTATATAGTTTTCTACATGGTTTAGTTCAGGTATTCTTCATTTTCTAAAACCCCAAAGTTTCTTTCCCCAGTCTGTTCTTTGATGTCTTTATCAGAAACCAAACTTTCATTTCAAATGAGACATCAGTTATTAATAAGTTAATACAATAATAGATGCCCTGAAAATGGAGATATAGTAACAATCATTCTGAGGGGCAGAAGAACTATATAGCTTATTTTGAAAGGAAAATGAGAGATAGTGATGAAACTGTGATATTAATTTGAAAAAAATTAAGATACAAAGCTAGAATTTGAAAAATACACTGAGTTTCAAAATAAATCATATGCATTGGAAGAAGAGTGGGAAAAATATGGGCAAGGAATTTTTGAAAGGACCCTGGAGAGTCTATAGAAAGAGTAAAAAGTATAAAGAAGGGATGATTATAATGGCCAAATACAAACTTTCTTAACTCTTCAATTTCACCCTAAATACTGTGTTGAAATATACAGATGAGAATAAACCTTATCCAGGAAGGTTTTGAGGAGGAAATGAATATTGAGCAGAACTCGTTGATCTTAGGAAAAAAATTAGAGGTCTGTGTGTGTATGCATGTGTTTGTTTGCGTGTGTGTGTGTGTGTGTGTGTGTGTGTGTCTGTGTGTGTGTGTCTGTGTGTATGTCTGTGTCTGTGCATAAAGGAGAGGCAATGCAGTAGAATGGCAGGGCTCAGACCTAAGAACTACCTGGGAATATGGAGAAGCAATTATGTGAGAGTTGGATAAGATTTGGTACATTCGTTAAGTCCTTAGCTATTGGAAGATCTGCTTTTATAGAACTGTATAAATGAAAATTTCATCTTTTAAACTATTTTAACAATGGTGCCACATGATTCTGAATCACAGAATACCACAGTGACCAAAGAAGAAAAATTGTAGGTCACTCAAAGGGCAACAGAGAGTTGAATAGTGGCTGTGAACATTCAGCAATGCTCACAGAATTATGTTGAAGAAGTGATATTAGGGTTCATCAGGGATATGTATTATGAGGAAAAAGCAAGATGGATTAGTCATATAGAATGTGTGAGGGATAATTGGTGAATGGTATATATGCTCCTTTTATATCTATTCAATGTCAAAGGATGTGGAGGAAGGCCTCTAACATACTGGGTGAAACTCCTCTGGAGAATCTATGAAGAGATGCAGATGGCAGTCTCATATTGAGAAGGAAATAATGGGTTGTGATTCTTGGAAGGAAGAGCCATATCCTGCTGCTCCTCATTGCCAGTGGTAGACTAAGGGCCCAGTAGATAGATACCTCTGGGTTCTCTTTCCCTTCCCTGATCTAGCCACCATTAGGAGGTTCTGACAGGGGTTATCTCTTCTGTCCAATGCTGACCCCACCAGGTTCAACTTTTTCCATTCTCCTGTAAAATAACCCAGAAGCCTGCTTCACTTCAACTCCATAATTCACAACCCTTGCTTAATAAATGCTTGTCTATTCTTTTTCATCCCATCAATGAGATTACTGTTTGAATGAAACAAAAATATATTGAAAAAGTTCAAATGCCCAAATCACATGGATATTAAGCTAGGGTGCATAAACATAAAACATAAATAAAGAAATAATCAATTCTAATTGCTTTGTTTAATATTCTATTTTGCAGAATCTAAAGAACAGAATTGCCTGTAGTTAGACAATCTTCAAGTACTTTGTCAGTATTGCACCAGAGCACTGCAGGGGAGAAGTACTTTATATGCTTTTAACTAAGGTCAACCTATATTGTCTTTCTTGCTAAAGAACCCACATAGTTTGCCTAACCATCTAGTTTTTGCTGTAGCTATTGGTGTTTCTTTGATGGTTGGTTTTAGCCATTTGCTAAATATATCACAGTCAGTGATAAGCCAAAAATCAAAGAATAACAGTCTAAGGTTATAGAACCAATTTCAAACATTTTTTCACCCATCCATCTACCTCTCTCTCTCCCACTCTGAATTAAATTCAATTCAGTCTTTGATTTTTTTAATCTCAAGGTCTTAACTGTGTCTTGGATTATTTGTCTTGGACAATGGGGTACAATAGAGAAGGGGAATAAGCCATAGGTTCTGGATAACCAATAAAGTATATGAGTCCTTCAACATTTTAAAACCTAGTTATTCCCCCCAAATGATAGCAGAAGCTAGCTGAGAATTCATAACATGGTCAGTGATAAAATGGTATGACCCTGGTAATCATTATTTAGGAATAAAAAACACTGAGGAATTTAAAAATAAGTGATTTCTCTAAAGGGGAAATTTTTTTGTTAATTTTACTATATAGAATTTAATTTATCTGTTAATATACCCAGTAAGGATTTAGTTATATAGCTCCTACCAAGGATTCCATGTGGACATGAAAATGAAGTTCAGAAAGGAAATATTGGTCCCACAGCTAAATATTACAAATTATCCTCAAATAGCCATACCCTGGTCTGGGAACATAGGGGAAGAAACGAAATTAATAAAGGAGGATGAAAGGGAAATAAACATATGACATTATTACTAAGTGAATTCATTTGGATTTTAAAGTAAATACTCTAATGCCTAACTGATTAAATGAGCCTATTAATCTTTCAGTTTCTGGGTGACTTGCAATGTTCACAATTAACTTTTTAAAACATTTATGGTCAAGTCTCTGAAGATATCAGAGGGGCATCCTTCTTTCTTTCTTTTATTTATTTACTCATTTATTAAGTTGGTATATTTAACTGATTAACCAAATAGTCAATCAGCCTGTCAGTTATCAAGCATTTATTTGATTCTTGCTATATGTCAGGTGTTCTGTTGGGTGATAAGGATATAAATATTAAAAGGAGACATTCTGTTATTGAAAAGTCTGCATTCTACGTAAGAATATATATATATATATATATATATATATATAAATATATATATATATCTTGGATGTACATATTTCAGATACATGTAAAATTAATAACTGTGATTAAGAAGCAAAGGTGATGACTAGCAATTGAGAACATACTAAAGGCCTTTTGAAGGAAGTGGCACTCAAGCTGATCATTAAAGATGCAAATGGTTCCCAAAGACAGAGAGACACTTGCTTCAAGGTATATAATGACATATGCATTTTTAGATATGACACATGTGGAGATTTGTTTTGATTAATTATGACTATTTATTACAAAAGCTTTGTTTTTGTTTTTGATTTTTCCTAGAAAGAAGGGGTGGGAGACAGTTAATAACAGAATAGTTTAAAAAGAAAGAAAAAGAAAAAGAAAAAAAGGTCATTGAATCTTTTAAAATGAACATGCAGAAGAGAACAGAAGGAAAACGAAAAGAAAACACAGGCAAAAAGTAGAAGTGAAGAAAGAAAGCTTTTTAAATGTGGAGGATAGCCTGTGCAAAGTCATAGAGGAGAGAGATGAAACAGCATATACAGGGAATACCAAGAAACTCAATTTGACTGGAGTGTAAAATGCATATTGGGGAAGGGGAAAGTGTAATTTTTAATCATCTTACAAAGATAGTCTGGGGTCAAATTTTGAAAGGTTTGAACTTCGAACTTGCCTAGAGGCAATGAGAAGTCACTGAAGCTTTTTGAGCAAAGCAGTGACATATTTAGTACTTTTGGATGACAGCTGTGTTTAACTGGAGAAGGGATATAAGGGATAATAATTCTTAACTTACTATTTTCCAATCAATAAAATCTTGCCTTTTTCTCTCTACCACTACCATCTCCCAATAGAAAAAGAAAGAGAAACAAAACATCTCCAGCTACAAACCTGTATAATAAGGAAAAACAAATTCCTGCATTGGTTTTGTCCAGAAAAATATACATAATAATCTGCACTTTCTGTTCACTTGTTTGTTAGAAGGTGGATAGCATCTTTCATTATGAGTGCTTAGGAATCATGTTTAGTCATTATGTTGATTAGAGTTTGAAAGTGTTTGTCTTTACAATTCTGTTGTCAATAAGTAAATATGTCTTACAGGTTTCTCTGAAATCATCCCCTGCATCTTTCTTGTAGAACAATATTATGCCATCATATTTGACCTCTTTGTCATTCCATTAACAAGTCACTCCATATCTCAGCTCCCAACATTGTCTCTGACTGTCCCCCATGCCTGGAAAGCTCTTTCTTTTCATTTCTGCCTGGCTTCGTTGGTTTCATTTAAATCCTAATTAAAATCTCATCTTTCTAAGAAGCTTTTCTCAGACCCTCTCAATTCTCATTCCTTTCCTATCTATCCTTTATATGTTTTTGTACATATTTGTTTGTTTGTTGATTCCATTAGATTGAAAGCTTCTTGATAGCATGTATTACCTCTTACCTCTTTTTGTATCTTCAATACTTAGAAAAATGCCTACAATATGGTAGACACTTAAATTTTTATTGACTGATAGTCATAACTTGTTCAATTATTCCCCAAAGGGGAGGAGGGAGGAAGTATTCTTTCAGTTTCTAATTTGTTGCCTTCACAAAAAGAATTGCTATATTTTTTTTGGTAAATCTATTCAGCTAGTGAGCTTTCCATAGGATACATCTCTCTCTTAATGTGTTTTATCTCTTATTTCCTTCTCTTTCTTTTCCCTTTTTCAGTCATCTTTCCCTGTTGAGTAAAATGTATTTCTGTATGCAGCTGTGTGTCACTATGCTAAGCAATGTGAATAAAAAGTAAACTTTTCATTCTCCTTAGACCAATTAAGAGTGAGCTTCAAATATTAAGTTGTTTCCCTAATCCCATACACCTTATTTGCATAGACATCTATTTGTTTACCTCAATAATGCGAGGTAATTTTCCTTATCCTTCTGTCCCTTTTTTATTACCACTCCATCTATCCCTTCCATTTTCATACTTTTTTAGTTAATCAAAACACAACTCAGACACTCTGAAACTCCAGGACTCTTGAAAATAGTAGGGTATTTTGTAAAAACATGCATTATCTACCCATATTAGAATGTGAAGAGTTTATCTTTATGTAGTCCCTTATGTTTGCTTTCTCAAGTTTTCTTTTTGTATGTGTTTTTTCTTGACTCCTATGTTTGTACTTACAAGTTTGTATGCAGTTCTGGTCTTTTCATTCAGGAATGCTTTGAAGTCTTCTTCATTAAAGATCTATTCCCCATCACCTAATGCAATAACGCTTGGTTTTATGGATTAAGTATGTTTTATTGTTAACTCATTTCCTTTGCCTTCTGTAATATGACATCCCAGGTTCTCCACTCCTAAATAGTGGTAGTTGCAGAATCATGTGAAGTTTTGCTCTTACTTGTGACTCCTTAATATTTGGATTCTTTCTACTATTTTTAGTATTTTCCTTTGATCTAGAAGATCTGGAATTGACTATAATAATGTTCCTAAGGAATTTTTCACTTTGGAATTTTTCAGGAAGTATTCAGTGGATTTTTTTTATACTTTACTCTCTGATTCCAAGAGATTTTGTAAGCTTCCATGAAAAATGATTCGTAGGTTCTAGTTTTGGTATTCAGGTAGTTTGATCACAGTTTTATAGGAAAACTAAAGGTATATTTGACCAAAATTCTAAAAGGGGACTTTTGAAATAGACTACAGAGGGGCAGCTAGGTGGCGTAGTGGATAAAGCACCGGCTTTGGAGTCAGGAGTACCTGGGTTCAAATCTGATTTCAGACATTTAATAATTACCTAGCTATGTGACTTTGGGCAAGACACTTAACCCCATTTTCCTTGCAAAAAAAAAAAAAGAAATAGACCACAGAGTCAATCAACCTTTACCAAAGAATACATTGAAGCCCTTTTGATAATGAAGGAATGGAAAACAAAGAGAAAGACTTCCCTACTGAATGAATCAGAGGAATATAAACACCCCCCCCCAGAGCCTAGAAATAGCAACTCTTCAATTTGAACCAAAGAAATATTTCTTTAAAATCTTTTTATGGTCTTCAGAATGGAGCTGTCCCCACATAATGGACACTTTCAAGGAGAGTTATACCATCCTTCATTGGCATGCTAAAAACAAAGCTCCATTGTTCCCTTCTGACCTGTTGACATAAGCTTACTTCCTTGTACTTTGTTTTTCAACTTAGGTGATTTTTTGAATTCTTGTCCCTAACAGTGGTTTGGGTACAAAGGAAAGGCTAATAATGTTGAAAGTAAAGTGCCTTTATTACAGCATCTTCTAACTTGAGCAAAGGAAGACTTTAGGTCTAAAGTATTAGATTAATCTAAGAGTTGGGTCAGAGTAAGTCAAGGACTTAGTACCAAGAAAGCCACTGAAACCTCAGGCAGAATGATCTTCAGGCTATGATCAAAAGACTAAGTACATTCAAAGTAGCACTTCAAGAAATTGCCCTAAGATTTGGCACATCCATGTTTCACAATATTCCTATCATTCATCTATGGATGTTTGAATTTCTTTGTTATTTTACTGCAAAGCAGATCACTTAATCGGAGGATTTATAGGAAAGAGTCAGGAACTTACTTAAGCAAGTTTAATTGACATATATTATTAGATATCACAAGTAGATAAACACTAGATATTCATTCACCAGATCTTAAGTCTATAAGCATGGAACATGGAAGTTTCCAAATGGTGCTAAAAAAAACCCACCAGGAATATTGTATTATTGTCATTAGTAGGACAGACTCATTGTACAGGTCATATGACACAAAAAGACTAGGGTACTCAAAAAACAGGGTTTTTTTAGGTTATCATATTTTTTTACAATTCTTTTATTGTACTCTCCCCCATTCCCATATTAATGTTTGTAATTCACAGGATATCTTGTCTTGCCTATCTATATCTTTTCTATGGAAACATGTTCTTTTTTTCTAACCATATTATCTTCTTTCAGATCCTAAATGGTCTATGGTAGCTACAGCCTTTTCTGATTCTTAACTAATCTAATAAATTTCATGTTTCAGTGAGATAAAAACAGCAAAAACTGCATTGGTCATTTGGATTTCATATATTTTCCTATAGAAAGCTCAATATGAAATGATGTGGAATATCAGACTTCTTAATGTCAATTGGACTATCATGTTCTTATCTCAGAGTAGTTATGTACAAATCAGTTAATCAGTCATTAATGAGCACCTACTATGTGTCAATTCTTAGGCAATGGGCAAGATGTAGAAGGCATAATCCCTGTCCTCAAGGAATTAACAAGCTAAATTGTGCAACAAAAGTTGGAAAAATAAAGCAATTAAAATGCAAGAAAAGATAGAAAATAACCAAGAAAATTCCATATCATTTTTTTTAAATTAGGAAATTACTAGAGTCCAAACATTTTTGCAAAGGTTTTGTTGAGGACATCTGGTTTTATCTGGTTCTTGAAAGAAAGGTAGTATGTAACTAGATAGGGAAGAAAAATAAAATGTTCCAGACAATGGGAGGTGAGGGTAGAGAATTATAAGAAAATTTCATTACCAAGGTATCCAGAGAAAGAGAGTGTTTTTAAGTAGGAAGGTGAAAGTCAATTAGGGAAGATATATGAAAACCAAAATAATGTTATATATGTAGGTATAATTGTTATTGCAATCCTTTAATCCTTAGAAGAAAATTTTTCCTCTCCCACACCCCATGGCCAGTCTTGGAATTTCTCATAGAAGCTATAAGACAAAAAAAATTCTAAAAATGGTGATGATGATGATGAAGATAACAAGTATTATATATATATTATATATATTTACATATAATATATTATATATAACAAGTTTGCAAAAGACTTTACATATGTTTTCTCTTTTGATCATCATAACATAACTGAGAATGAAGTCAATTGTAATCAAACATGCATTGAATAATGTTCTATTGTGTTCTAGTCACTGTGCTTTACAGATATTAATTTATTTGGTCCTCACAACTACCTGGGATGTAGGTAGTTTTGCTATCTCCATTTTTCAAAGCAGGAAATTGAGTCTGAAAGATGTTGTGACTTACCTAAGGTAACACATCTAGTATTTGAAGTCAGAAAAAAATTCAAATCTACTTGAGGGCAAGTCTAGCACTTTATCTACTGGACCACATAACTATCTTGTTTTTGTTTTGCTTTGCTTTTGATTTTATTTCTTTATAATTTGAGTTCTTAACTTCTCTCCTTTCAACCTTGCACTAGTCAAGGCCATCATTTGCCACAGATATATGTGAAAGCATACAATACATATTTCCATATATTAGTTCTTTCTCTGGAGGTAGATAGCATCTTCTTTCATAGGTCCTTTGTAGTTAATTTGAATATTCATATTTCTCATTCACAATCACCTTTCAAACAATATTGCTGTTATTGTATACAGGGTTCTTTTGAATCTACTCATTTCACTCTTCATTATTTCATGTATCTTTACTTTTTTCCTAAAATCAACCTGCTCATCATTTTTTTACAGTATTATTTCTTCAAAATCTTACACCACAACTTATTCATTCATTATTCCATTGATGGACATCCCCTTAATTTCCAGTTCTTTGTCATCACAAAGAGAACTCCTATAAACATTTTAGGATATGTTTTCTATCACTTGTTCACTTATCACTTATTAGGCATATTGTGGATATCAAATGGTATTCAGTTTTATAACTGAGCATAATGCCAGATAATTCTCTAAAATACTTCTATCAATTCCATTTCACCAACAGAGTATTAGTTTCCTAATTTTTCCCCTCCAACAATTCTCATTTTTCAATTCTACCATTTTAGCCAATCTGATAAGTGAGAGATAATATTTCAGAATTGTTTTAATATGTATTTCTCTATCAATAATGATTTAAAATCCTTTCATGAGCTATAAAAAGTTTGACTTATTTTTTCAAAAAATTGTGTATTCATATCCTTTGACACATACTTATATTGTGAGTACTCATTTATCCAGTTTATAGGTCTTTTTAATGTAATCATAGAATATTGGCACTAGAAGGGATCACATGTAAAAGTGGAAGAGAAATTGTAGAAGTTAAAGAGAAATTTTACCAATAAGTAAACTGAAGCCCAGTGAGTTAAAGTGTCTTGCCCAAAATCATATAGATAGATAGCAGTGTCAAAATTTGAATTCAGATGTACAGCCCAGTATTTGTTGCACCATACTACTAGTCCAACTCAACTGATTTCAGTGTTTATTTTATAAACAAGTAAATTGAAGTCCTGAAAGGGAAGTTCCTTAGCTAAACTTGGGGCAGCCAGATGCTATAGTGGAAGACCTGGTTCAAATTTGACCTCAGAAATTAAGTTGATGTCATTCTGCATAAGTCACTTAACTATATTGCCTCAGTTCCTTCTCTGTAAAATGAGCTGGATAAAGAAGTAAAAACCCACTCCAGTATCTTTTGCCAAGAAAACCCCAAATATGGTCATGAAAAGTGAGATATGACTGGACTGAACATAGTTAAATGTATATATCCAATTAGTACAAAGCATATGATAGAATCTAGTTCTCCTAATGCCAGGTTAGTTTTCCTTCAACAATACAATAGTACTCCATAATATAAAGTTGAATTACTTTTCTCCTAAGTAAATTGTCATATATTTCCCAGATTTGAGAAACACCTGCTATTGCTTTATCACTTCCAATGGCATTAGCATCTTGTATTGCATAGACTTCATCATGCAGATGCAGTCTTCTATTTATTTCTTACATGGGATATCTCTCAGGATAAAATATTCCAGAATTTGTCAGTTAGCATTTCATCATCTCATAATGAGAGAAAATTATTAAGAGATAGCTTTATCACATACCAAGCTAAGTTTTTTCAAATGACTTACATTGTTGTATAATTCTAGAGCAAGCAAGGGAATGATTAAAATCCACATTCAGGTCAACACATGTCCCAGTTCTGACTAAGGTTGGACTGGATCTAAAATTCAGTATATATCAGAAAGTTTATGATAAGATATAAGGAACATTTCATCGTTCCACTGAAAGTTAGGAACTGGATATGTGATTTCTTTGGCACAAGGAACTCCTGGGTGAATAATCTCTTTCCACCTGTACCTATCTATACTTCCTCTGCAACTGAGAGTCTCAGAGTATGACTTAGAGTCCTGAATGTTGAGAGAATAGAGCAACTTCCCAGAACAAATCTGTCTCAGAGGTTCAGCTTGAACAGAAATCTTTCTGATTTGAGGGGCATCCACTGGGCTGGTTTGCCTAAATTTTCCTGTGGACAGGGCCTTAGGGGAGTCAGTAAAACTTGAGTTCAAATGTGATCCCAGACATTTACCAGTTGTGACCTTAGGTAAGTCACTTAACATATTTTTTAATTATATACAAAGATAGTTTTCAAAATTCATATTTTTGCAGGATTTTGAATAACATTTGATTCTACCACCCTCTCTTCCCTCCTTTCTCCCCAAGTTAGTGAACAATCTGATACAGCTTGTATATGTACAATTGTGTTTAACATATTTCCATATTAGTCATATTGTGAAAGAAAAATTAGAATGGTGGGAGAAGGCCATAAGAGAAAGAAAAAACATTAAAAGAACGTTTTAAAAAGTGAACATGGTATGCTTTGCTCTCTACACAGACTCCATAATTTTTCTCTGCATGTGGATGGCATTTTCCTTAACAAGTCTCTCAGGATCACTGAACTGTTGAGAGAAGCTGCATCCATCATAGCGGATCAGCCCAAAACATTGCTCTCAATGTGCATAATGTTTTCCTGGTTGTATTCGTTTCATTTATCACCTGTGCAAGTATTTTCAGGCTTTTTTACACAGACCATCTACTCATAATATTTTATTATATTGTATTTCACAAGTTGTGAAAATTCTTTCCCAGTTTTTTGCATTCTTTCTAATCTTGGTTGCATTGATTTCATTTGTGAATAAACTTTTTTGTTTCCCTCCCTCATATCTTCACATTACTTGGACATTTCTTTCTCTTTTCCCCTTAATCCTCCTCACTAATGTTTTGCCTTTCACTGCTGCCTGCCTTATACTGTTTTTTCCCCTGTTGCTACTACTTCCCTATAGGGTAGGATAAAAATTTAAATACAAGTAGGAATGCTCAAAGAATATGTAGAGTTAGATTTATTCACTGCTTATACTTTCCCTAGTTTCCCTCTAGTTTAATAATAGATCCTTTGCATCTCTTCATAAGAAACTAATCATTCTCTGTCTCATCCTTCTTTTCTCAGTATAATCCTTTGTCAAGCTTTAATCATTTTACATCTGTATTGTACTCTTCCAAGTATACTTCTTTCAACTGTCCTGATAGACAAACAATTCTCAAGAGCCAAAAACATTATTATATCATAAGCAACATATACCCACACCTTCTGTCTGAGTACTCTTCCTTCAGTTATCCCAATAACAATAAGCTAAATCCTCTGTCTAATTATGTTCGATTGGCCTAAGAGAAACACAATTTTCAAGAGTTAAAGGCATTGGCTTCCCATTTAATCTTATCGACTTAACATTTATTATTCTATTTATCTATTTTATGCAACTCTTGAGTCTTATAATTGACGATCAAATTTTCTGTTCAGTTCTGAGGTTTGAAAATTTGAAATTCCACCATTTTTTTGAAAGTCCATCTTTTCCCCTGAAAAAAAATATGCTGAATTTTTCATGACAGTTGATACTTGGTTGTAATCCAAGCTCCTTTGCCCTCCATAATATCATATTTTTAGGAACTCTGATCTTTTATGTTGAAGTTCACAAATCCTATGTAATCCTGATTGTGACTCCCTGGTATTTAAATTACTTGCATACTCTTTTTCTGATAATAGCTTTCAGGTAGATCAATAATTCATCAATCATTTCTCCTGGATATATTTCAGATGGGTCACTTTTTCTGAGATACTTTTATTTTCTTCTATTTTTAGTCTTTTGGTTTTGTTTGATGAAATCTTGGAGTCTCATAGATACATTAGTTTCCTTGTGGCCAATTCTAATTTTTAAGGTTTTATTTTCTTCAATTAGATTTTGTGTTTCCTTTTCCAAATGATTAATTTTACTTTTTTAATAAGTTACATTCCTTTTTCAGCTGGTCAGTTTTATTTTTTGATGAGTTATGTTCTTTTCCCAGTTGATCTACATTACTTTTAAAAGAATTGTTTTCTTCAGCCAATTTTTCACAATTCACCTTAATGACTCTCATTTCTTTTGTCCATTTTTATTCTTCCTCTCTTCTCTGGTTTATAAAATCTTTTGAGCTCTTCGAAGAGGTCTTTTTGGATTTGAGATCAATTCAAAAACCCCTTTGAAGTGTCACATGTAGGTATTTTGTCCCTACTTTTCTCTTCTGTGAAGGCATTTTAATCATTATCAGAATAGTAACTTCAAGGGTTAACAGATTGTTTTTGTTTGTCTTTTTTGACTCATTTTGGTAGTTGAGTTTTGTTCCTGTAATATAGGGAGTATAATTCCAAGATTTTTATGCTGGGGATTCTGGGCTGGTCCCTGGTTTACTGTTTTCCTATGGAGTTGTCTTTGCTTGACTTTTAGTAATTTGTTCTCTGTATTAGGGTAGCCCACCCCAGTCCTCCCTGGGGCTTGGACTTTGTCTTTTGAGCTGGGGTTGGGAAACTCAGAGCTCACCTGCTGCACCACTAGCTTGCTGAGCCTAGACTTGAATTGTACTATGGTTAAGAGCCTCCTACTTACTTTTCAATTCTCCCACCTGTGCTGGGATAATACTTCCTTTTTTACTCCCTTTCCCCATGAGAAGTTCCTCCATGATATCTTGAGTTGAAACCTTGTTTCACTCTTTTCTGTGGGTTCTATAACTTTAGGGTGTGTATAGAGGCTTCATATAAAGTTGGATAGGGAAAAGCTCTAGGAGCTTCCTATCTTTTGCACCATGACATTGGTCCTGTCCCCATATTTTCCCATTTTTTGCTACTTTAGTCTGCATTACTCCAAAAGTTTACCATAGAGTGTCCACCTTATATGTTGCTGATCTTTTTCACCTTCTCCTGAGGCTATATCAGAGAATAATTACATAGGATTATCTGTTATTAGAACTTCAGTGGAATACAAAGGAGTATGCCATATGGTTAGCACATTTTGTGTCATCAAAGAGCCAATAAGATAATGTGTTTTATAGGATTAAAAGATTTTTTTCCAAAATAAAAAAGTAAGCAAAATAAGGTCATATATTCTTTATAACAGTCAATTGTACAACATCTTTGTACAACAGAGAATGTAAGGATGTGGACCATTTTTGAATATCATTTTTTTTAGTTTTTTTTTGCAAAGCAAATGGGATTAAGTGGCTTGCCCAAGACCACACAGTTAGGTAATTATTAAGTGTCTGAGCCCAGATTTGAACTCAGGTACTCCTGACTCCAGGGTTGGTGCTCTATACACTGCACCACCTAGCCGCCCCTGAATATCATTTTCAAAAGCTTGTTCTGTATTATCAATACCCTTATCAAGGATGCCCTAGATGTAGACATAGAGGTTAGTAGTTTTTGTTTATATCTATCTATCTATCTATCTATCTATCTATCTATCTATCTATGTGTGTATAAATGTATATATGGTGTATGCATGTAAAAATATATGTGCATTTGTATGTATGTGTGTATAACATCTTGCTAACATTTTTGTTATTAATAAATTCCACGATTTTCCCCACCTATTTGGTGTCTTCCTCTACTTTTGAGTCCTTTTATAACTAACCGTTAATTCTCACATGATTGTATTGCCTCCTTCATAAATCTTCTGCTTTTGATCCAATCTTTGTCCTCTTTAGTGACATTTCTACTTACTTTGTAAGCAGTTTAGACTTTGGTATTGGGGTCCAATTGTGATGGTTTCACTATGATTGATAGAGATGAAAATTTGTTGAAATAGTTTTGTTTCAAATAAAAGTTTATCAGTCATTTAGTGATGAATCAATTGAATTAATCACATTGGTATATTGCATATATATATATATATTTATACATTTACAAATTTGTGCATAAACATATACATTTATTTGGATAAATATATACATATATAGACATGAAAAAATTAAATTGATTCTGTATTTTATTGATCCCATTTACACTTAATTGATTTTGTCCTATGTGTGCCCTAAGTTATGATTCTTTGTCTTTGAACTTCATTAAGAAATTCATCTGGCTTATAAGATAAAAAAATGCAGTTCTCTATTCTCCCTAATCAAATTTCTTTACACTATGCTATCCTTCAAAGATATTTTATTTTCTATTCAAGAAATCTGGTTTACTGTCTCTAACTTTGTCGATAGACTCAAACAATGAACTTTTTAGTCAAAGGAGGGAAGGAGGGAGTTGATGATATCCCCTCATTACAAATTTCCAAGCAATCATCTTGTCCCCCATTTCTCAGCTTTATAAACAATCAGGTTATTATCACATCCATGATGTTGCCAACCCTTTAAATAATAATAGCTTTTCCTCAGCAACAAAGTCCTGTTCTTTGTTCTACACCCCACCCCAAACTATAAAAGAAGCACTGTTCTTCAGTTCATAGTCATTTGACTCATTGAGGCAATTATACCCACTTCATTAATATGTCCATGACCTGATAATAAACTTTTATTTTGCTAGGAGAATGGATGCCTAGGTCTACCTTTGTTGAATTACACTTGAGAACACACATATAAAATAAACATATAGCTATATAAGTATAAATATATGTATATATATATATATATATAAAGTGCACATGCATGAATATAGAAACAAATGTTTGCATATGTGTGTGTACATATGAGTATTTATAGACTGTGTATACATGAGCATACATACATGTGCAACTGTGTGTGTGTATGTGTGTGTGCAATGTAAGTATATTCCTCGAGGACAGCAGGTTTCTTGGAGAATAGAATAGAATAATGATTAATTGAGAGCTTTATTCCTTGTTTATAAATTCAGAATATGTGCTTTTTTAGATCTGTAATAAACCTTAAGGTCCAATAAGATGAAATGTATTACCCAAATTTGTTCAGGCAGGAAGAAGTAGAACCAGACCTCAGTAAACATCTTCTGACTCAAATACAGTGCTCTTTCTACTACATGAAACTTATTCAGAACTGCCATAAAACTTATTTTCTGGAATATCCGTTTGATTACAAATGACATGGCCTATATCTGAGACAAAGAACCAAGTGTAGGAAAAATCCTGGAACTTCATGATAACAAATAAAAGTAATCAAGAGAATATCACAAACTACTTATGTCTATACCTACAAATATTAATAAAACATTGATAATGTTAATCATCCCATATGACATGGTTATATGTAAATCCAACTACAAAGACATGTGATGAATGAAAATTCCATTAGTTATTACCACTCCATTATCTTAAGCAACTACAGAATGAGAATTTAATTCAAATAACACTGAAATGTAAATACATAGGAAAATAACAGTACAAGATGTTAGAACTGAAAGACCCTTGAAAGATGAATATATCATTTAAATACCAAAAAGAATTTTTGTTTTTTAAAATTAAAAATTTACTTCAAATGACTGATTATTTATAGAGACTTCATAACCACATAATATAGGATGATTAATATTATCAATATATATTTTATTAATATTTATATTGCAATAAAAGGAAATTGCTTTTTAAATCTAAATCAAACACATAATTGCAATGATAATTGCATGCTAATTACACACAAACTGATTATTATAAACATGGATTGATGTTTCACAGCTACATGACATAATGAAATGCCAAATCTGAGATAATGGAAACAAATATATTCTTTTGAGAAACTCAAGCTAACTTTTGTGTAGCAGAGAACAGATCACAACTACATATTAAACTATGAATTAGATCATGACTATAAATCATGCAAAGTATCTTAATATATATTATATATTATATAGTTAGACTGAATGCTTAAAATATATGAAATGTTTTATAGGAAACTTATAAGTTATTGAATTACTTTACAATGTTCAGTACAGGTAGGTTGCCTTAGGGTACAGAAAACCAACCTGAGTTTTAATTACTAGAAAGCTAACAACATGCTTAATAAACATGAACTTAAGGGAAACATTTTTATTCTACGTGTATCTATTTTTACTCCCAGGCTCTGGGAAGGAGAGTGTTATTGAGTTGGTTTAATAATAAATTATGAAATATGGAGATTTTGTTTTTGGTATCTCAGAATCACTTTTCAGTACACCAGTTATACAATGACTTCATGCTAATGTCATGGTGGGCTTATCCAGACCAAACTTAATTAAACAAGTTTCCTAGATTTATACCTTCCTTTGTAATCAATGGAAAAGATTATGTCTCAACATGAGAGCAAAACACCTTTTAGAGATCAAAAGTTTTAAATATGATGAACAGAAAATTTAGGGACTATAAAATTATTGCTAAAATATAATTTATAGAACACTGAAGTATTAATGATTAAAACATTAACAGTAGCAAATGAATTTATTAGTTCCCAAAATAATTTTTGATGATATGTCATTATTGATACTATATTTCATAGTCCATAATTGCTATCAATTAATTTATATACTGTGTAACTTACCTACTTATGGGTTTTTGTTTATAACTAGGTTTATCACTTTTGTTCTAAAAGTTGAAAACACCAACTAATGAAATGATCAACGAAATGATTCTTTTATGTTTGGTAAATACAGTGTGATAGGCCATTATTTAATTTTTCTCATATTAATAATTAAAGTTCCCATCTACTCCATGAATACAATGTATCTATCAGGGAAAATAGTGCCCTCTTTCTCTCTGAAAGATTATTGTTCTGTTTTCAATATTTCTAGTTCCTTTGAGCAGTCAGCCTCCATGTCTGGTTCTACAACCACCTATCAATCACCTTTGCTGATCATTGGATGTCACTGGATTCTCTTAACATTACTTGCTCTCCCATTTACTTCCTCCCACTTTATCACTATGCTTCATTCACTTCCCTCCAATATGCTCCACCTCACTCCATCTAACTCCACTAACACTTCATCTAACATTTAATTTCATTTCATGCTATTCTTTTCATTAGTTTCTAGAACCTTTATAGCAAATCCAAAGAGTTATCACATATAAAGTTTGTCACAGAACAAAGACTATCCTTCTTCACTGAGTTCACTGAGCAGCAAAGTAAATAATAGAGTTTGCCAATGTATGAAAGGACAATACAGATTTAGGAAAACTACTACTTTTCCTTTAACTGCTGAGAAGTCAGAAAGGCAAGTGTCTAAGTCTCGGCTTGTAATACATTATATTTGACTAAGGGTCAAAAGAGCACAATCAGCCCAGTCAGTGGTGTTTGTAAATATTTAACCACTGGGTCTCTAAAAAAGAAAAAAATTCACGTAATACTCTTTTAAGTTAATTTGCCTTCTTAACATTTTCTCCAACACTTTCTTAAGTCTGGACACTCAACAAAACCATAAAACAATCCCTGACATGGAATACTTGTTAATTTCTATAGTGTACCTTCTCAAGCTGCAAATATAATAATCAGCTTCTGGGAACCACAAAGATCTGGCTCTAACACACTTTTGGACCTGTCCCTGTCTGTAGTGTGCCCTTAACTTGTACATATTTTGATATTTCTTAACTGACTCCAATTGAACAAATCTTAGAAGTCTAGAAATTCATCTCAATTTGGGACAGAATCATGATAATATTGACTTAGACAAAAGCAAATCTATCCTATTTTTAAAACTCTCTAGAAAAGCCACTTCTCTCACCTTCTTCCACTGTGTGATATTTTATTGATGGTACCTTGTTTTGGAAAATGATTTTTTTAATCAGTTAGGCTTCAGGATGAAGGCATTCTCCGGGAATTGGAGAGTAGAGGATTGCTATCTCCTGGCTATGGAACCAAAAACCTGAGTTCCAAACCCACTTCTAACAATTATTAATGTTAAGATCATGAAAAAATTATTTAACTTCTTTGGGTCTAAGTTTCCTCATCTGAAATAAGCAGGAACTGTACAATCTGAAGCAACTTCTCTGTATTTTCAATTTAATAAGTTCTCATGTATTGAAAGCATTAATACCATTATCTCTCTTTCTTTAGTTGAATTGTTGAATCATTTCAGTTTTTCCTTTCATTCACTGTGTTCTGTGTGTGTGTGTGTGTGTGTGAGAGAGAGAGAGAGAGAGAGAGAGAGAGAGAGAGAGAGAGAGAACATGGTTTAATATTGCAAGCAAGTAATCAAATCCTGGGTTTTAGCCCTGGCTCGGTCATTTTCAAATTTTATGACTTTGATCAATTTTCCTTCCTGAGTTTAGCTTATTTTCCTCATCTGTAAAATGCAGGTATTATATTACATTTAATTATTCAACCCCACTTTATCCTCACCTGCATATTATATACTACTAATAATATAGGGATCAAATGAGAAAAAAAACATGAAAAAGCAACAAAAATTTCATATTTTTTATTCTGCCTTCTTATTTCCCCTTTGGTCTCATCTGTAAACCTTTTTTGTTCCATGAGTATGTTTAGTTGAAAAACTTATTCACTAGAAGATTAAGATTAATAGTGAATAGCTTTTTAAAATCTCCAATCCTCAAATTACGGCTAGGTGGTATGGTAGATAGTGCATTCATCATTTAATGGAAGGAAGACTTGTGTTTTGATCTTGCCTCTGACATTTACTATCTGTAAATGTGTGACCCTAAATAAGTTAGTTACCTTCTCTGAAGCTTACTATCTTTAACTATAAAATGACATTAATAATAGCACCTACTTCAATGAAGATCAAATGAGTAAATAGATTTGAAGTTTTTTAGACTTTAAAATACTATATTTTGCTGTCATGAAATTGTTCAATTATGTCTAACTTTTTGTGACCCTATGAACTATAAAATTCATAGGGTTTTCTTGGCCAAGATATTCCCATTTCCTTCTCCATCAATGAAGGTAACCAGAGGTTAAGTGACCTTTTCCAGGATCACACAGCTGTTGTTTTGAAGATGTTTTATTCTCAAAGAAGACCATGACAGTAGGGAGATGATGCCATGACAAGCCCATGAATTGGATTTAAGAGAGAATGGTGCTGTGATAAGTCTCAAGTCTCATTTGTTCTTCCATACCCTTCTGGGTCCAGTGACCAGATATGAATCAGGAACAAAATACTAACAGTTGCTACTGGTAACTTTGAGGATTACAATTCATCAATAGTGTAAAAGTAGAGTGTGGTCACACATAGTATCTACTGGGGGAGATTAATGATGCTCAATCAATTTAATTGGGGGGATTCTGACCTTTAATAAAACTAAAATTTATCTGGTATTAGAAATAAATACAACACTAACATGATGAACCCCTTGGAGTAGAGAGTCACTGATTGGAATGCCTAAGGTGAGGAAAAGAGGTGGTCAAAGTCTAAAACAGAACAGGTCTAAGGTTCTTTCCAAGGTGTTCTGACCTATGGCTTCAATGATGTGTGACTTCTAATGAACAATAAATAAATATGAAATTTCAATTATTATATTAATTATATTGCTATATTATTAAAATGTAATAAATTATATATTAATTATGTTAAATTTACTACATACTTTTAACACAGAGCTAATCTTTGCCAGATAGATTATAATGAAGCTAGCAAAACTCATGTGTCTTTGAAATGGCAAGATCAGTTTACCATAATGCTAAAACCATGCATTCTAGGCTCTGTTTCATTCATTCAGAAGAAAATCTTGTGATGAAAGGATTGGTTTGCACTGGCTGGTTTTTGGACTTATTTCTTATTTTATGAGAGAAATTCAGGAGCTGACTTGTGTATCTGTTTCATCAGGGAATGGGTTTTTTTTTGAACTTTAAAAAATGTTAAGATTTAATGATTTTAGATTAGTAATAAAACAATCAAAAACGTACTAACTTATAGGAAAAATGTCTCCATAAACAAGATAATTTTGCTTCCATCAGATTTATTTCCAGGGTAAAAAAGTAACCCTTTTGACATGTTCTATGCATCACACAGATTAGGGAAGTTAAGCCTTGACTATCCCACGTATCTTTCATTCATTTATATGATCAAGTCTTTGGGGAAAGGACCTGCCAGGACATGATCTCCTTTCTCCTATAGATTTGCTCTGTGGATTACATGAAAGAAGAAGGGGCAGAAGGAATGATCCTTTCTCAGTACAAAGAACTACAGATCAAAAAAAAATGATGTTTGTTAATCAAAGTTAGGAGCAGAAAAAATGATTCATAGCCAAAAGAAGACGGTTTTAGACTAAATTAAGAATCAGATGAGAAATAACTGATCAAGACTAAAGTCTGAACTAGACAAATTGAACTGCCTAAAGACTACTGACTATAGCCTTCTCAATTATTACTTCCTTCTAATAAGAATATCAGGGACAGAGGAATGAAACTGATAGTCAGTATTTCAGTCTGAATCCTGAGTCTGCCAAACTATTTGGGTGACCTTTGACAAATCATTTATTCTTCCTGAACCACTGGCCCTATATCTATAATCTAATGACACTATGACAGAAGACATGATAATTGTTAAGCATTCTTCTCATCTTCATCAAAACCAGCGACTGGGGAATAATATTGGTCATTAATTCCTTAATGTAAATTTGTAAATCTGCATGAACACTCACCTAAAGTTGTTGGCATTGTCTTTTCTCCTAATTATAAGAGAAAGAGTTTTATTTCTTGTCAAGAAATATTAGTCCATGAAACATTAGTCTAACGAAACATTAGTCATCCATGAGACTAGGGAATTTATTTGTTTTCCTGGAAAAAGAAGGCCTTTCCAAGCTTTAGAAAACATATTATATTATATTGGAAACTGTCTACTCATTTTCTTTTGTCTCATAGATGAACTATTTTCTGTTGATTTGCGCTGATATTTCAGATATTCCTGAAACCACACCATGTTTCAGGGTAGGCTCTAGACTAAAGTGTAAAGCAATAATGATAATAATAGTTGACAACTATAAATTGTTTTCATATACAATTTCATTTGATTCTCATCACACAACTCATTGAATCAAATCCATTATTATCTAAGATAAATATAATGAAATCCAGAGAATTTAATAAGAAATCTAAGAATACCTTCTGAAAGGATCAAGCACTTTTTTTATCAGGTGGCACACCTAGTCCTTCTAGCACATCACTCTCACAAGGTAACATAATCATTGTCTGTAATAGGATACAAACTCATGTCTCTTTGATTTCAAGTTCAGGATTATATCCATTACCTCATCTTTATCTGCTTTTCTTTTTTGATACTTCTGTTTCCCCTCAGACAAATAGAGTGTGAATGTATGCAAGCTTATACACATAAATATGTCACACATGTGTCTATATAGTTACAGTCATAAATAATATTGATTCTTATATGATATATATGCAATGAAGTAAACATGAAGCTCAGAAAGATAATTTATTTCTTGGGTAATAAAACTGGGCTCAACAAAGTTCTTTAAAGACTGAAGTGATGGAGCAAATCTAACAAGGAGAATTGTAATAGAAGTATAGAACCTTTAACTCAAGTTAATAAAAAAAAAGTATAAAAAGAGTAATTTGACTAGTTTAGACCTTAGTCTTGATTATTAATTTTAGTCTAAAACTATCTTTTCCTTTGGATACTAAATCTATAGTCATTGAGGTATAGTAGAAGTTTATATCCTACTCCCATTGTCTAATATCTTTGTCATCTTTAGTAAACCACTAAATTTCCCTGCATCTCTGTTTACTCAATTATAAGATGAGAATTGGATCACATGGCTTCAGAGGTAATTTCACTGATTTCAAGAATTAGGAAAACTGGGTTCAAGGGCAGACTCTGAAATTTATTAGGTAGATTTATTAGATGATTTATTATACACTTTATTTACATGTTAAATGAAGATGCTGATATTTGTATTAGTTGATAGGGTTATTTACAAAAAGCACAATTTTAACTATAAAGTGATATGGAAATGTGATCTATTATATAAATAATGACAAAGATGGACAAGATGGGAAAATAAGATTAGATAGTAGTTCAAGAGGAAAAAAATTGGACATTTAAGAGTAATTTAAGAGTAATTTATTACTATATTAAGAGTAATATAAAATTACAACAAAATAAATAAGCAAAAACCAATAAAAAGTTCATTCAGATTTAGGACTCATAAACATCAGTGTGATAACTACCACAAAGTAGGTCATATTTCACTATATTATCTTTCTTTGCTAAACAACATCTAGAATATTGTTTGAAACACATTTTGAAACAAATGTCAATAAACTCAGACACCTCAGAAATGGTGAGGACTTAGAATCATGTTATATGAAGAATGATTGAAATAGTAATAACTATTTAACCAGGAGAGGAAAAGATTTACAGAAGAGAAATCTACTTTCAAATATTTCTAGGGCTGACACCTAGAAAAAGGATTAAGCTTATTTTGTGTTGTTCAAAAGAATAAATTAGGAACCATGGGAAGTAAATTTTGCTTAATATGAAAAAAAAGCAAATTAATAAATTTAAAGTTCTCCAAAAGTGGAATGGACTGCCTTGTATGGTGATATTTTCACTGTCCATGGAAGACAGACTCAAGAAAGGGTAGAAAGGGTCCTCAGGAGCCATAAAGAGTTAACTATAGAGAGGATGGGATTTACATGAGATACTACTTTTTAGAATTTCACATGTTTTTAATTAAAGATGAAGTAGAGGAATTGTTAAGAGAAATATTTTCTATGATTAACCTGTTCCCTCTAAAGTGACCATATTCACATCAAGACTTCCCCAGTGTTGGTTCAATATTAGGAAAATTGTTAGTATAATTAATTATATCAATAACAAGCCTGTCAGAAATCATATGATTATATCAATAGATGCTGAAAAAGCTTTTCACAAAATACAACACCCATTCCTACTAAAACACTAGAGAGTGTGGGAGATAAATGGATTGTTCCTTAGAATAATAAGCAGGATCTATCTGAAACCATCAACAAGCATTATATGCAATAGGGATAGAAGCATTCCCAATAAGTTCAGGTGTGAAACAAGGATACCCAAAACTATCACTACTGCTATTCAATATTGTATAAGAAATATTTGTTTGCTACAAGAAAAGAGAAGAAAAAATTCAAGGAATTAGAATTGGAAAAAACAAGACAAAACTCTCATTTTTTGCAGATGATATGATGGTATACCTAGAGAATGCCAAAAAATCATCTAAAACACTACTAGGAATAATTAGCAACTTTAGCAAAGTAGCAGGATATAAAGTAAATCCTCATAAATCCTCAACATTTCTATATATGACTTGCAAGATGCAGCAGAAATATTTAGAAAGAGAAAAATTCAAAGTAACTTCAGGCAATATAAAATACTTGGGAGTCTACCTCCCAAGGCAGATGCAGAACTTTTTGAGAACAATTATAAAACTCTACTCACGCAAATAATATCAGATTTAAATAGCTGGGCAAATATCAACTTCTCATGGATAGGCTGAACTAATATAAAAAAATGACAATTCTACCAAAACTAAACTACCTGTTTAGCCCCCTACAAATCAAAATTCCAAAAAAATACTTTAATAAGCTAGAAAAAAATTGTAAGTAAGTTCCTATGGAGAAATAACAAATCATAATTCAGGGATTTAATGAAAAAGAGTGCAAAAGAAGGTGGTTTAGCCTTTCCAGATCTAAAATTATATTATAAAACATCAGTCATCAAAACTGGCTGGTATTGCCTAAGAAATAGAGTGGTGGATCATTGGAACAGACTAGGTGCTATAGAAGGAAATGATTATAGTCCTCTGCTGTCTGATAAACCCAAAGATTCCAGCTATTGGGATAAAAACTCTCTCTTCAATAAAAACTGTTGGGGGAAAATTGGAAGTTAGTATGGCAGAAACTTGGATTATACCAATACATCTCACCCTATACCAAGATAAGATCCAAATGGATACAGTATTTAGACATTAAAAAACAATATTATAAGCAAACTAGGAGATCAAGGAATAGTTTACCTGTCAGATCTATGGAAAGGGAAGCAGTTTTATGACCAAGGAAGAAATGGAGAGCATCATAAAAGCAAACTAAATAATTTTGACTACATTAAATTAAAAGGCTTTTGCAAGACAAAACCACTGTAACCAAGATCAAAAGAAATGTAGTAAATTGGAAAACAATTTTTATGACTAGCATTTCTGACAAAGGATTTATTTCTAAAATATACAAAGAACTGAGTCAAATTAAAAAAAAAAAAACAAGCCATTCCCCAATTGACAAATAGTCAAAGGATATGCAAAAGCAACTTATAGATGAGGAAATTGAAGTGATCCATAATCATATAAATAATTGCTCTAAATCACTACTTGGAGAAATGCAAATTAAAGCACCCCTGAGGTACCACCTCACACCTCTCAGACTGGCCAATATGACCAGAAAGGACAATGATCAAAGTTGGAAGGAATTTGGGAAATCTGCGACACTAATACATTGTTGGTGAAGCTGTGAATTCATCCAACATTTCTGAAGAGCAATTTGGAATTATGCTCAAAGGGCAACAAAAATGTGCATACCCTTTGATCCAGAAATACAACTACTGGATCTATAGCCTGAAGAGATTATGAAAAAATGTAAAAGCATCATTTGTACAAAAACATTCATAGAAGCCCTGTTTGTGTTGGCAAAGAATTGGAAATTGAGTGAATGTCCATCAATTGGGGAATGGTTTAATAAACCATGGCATATGTATGTGATAGAACAATATTGTTCTATTAGAAACCAGGAGTGATGGGAATTCAGGGAAGCCTGGAGGTATTTGTATAAACTGTTGCTGAGTGAGATCATGGGGGCCATGACCAATCTTAATGGACTTGCTCATTCCATCAGTGCAATACTCAGGGACAATTTTGGGGTATCTGCAATGGAGAATACTATCTGTATCCAGGGAAAGAATTGTAGAGTTTGAACAAAGATCAAAGACTATTACCTTTAATTTTAAAAAAAAGTTATATCTTTGTAATTTTGATATCTCTTGTACTTTATTCTTGTTCCTTAAGGATGTGATTTCTCTCTCATGACATTCAACTTAGATCAATTTATACCAAGGAATAAATATAAAGACTAATAGATGGTCATCTGTGGGAGGGTAGGGGGAGGAAAATGAGATTAGGTGGAAAATTGTAAAACTCAAAATAAACTAATTTAAAAAAATTTTAAAACCCCAAACTTTAACACTGCCCCTCCCCCATCCCATTATCCAAGTCATGAGATGAGGTCAACACAATTCTAGCAAAATACTTTGCCCCTCTCTGGCAAGGAATCCTCCCCAAATGTCTGCCCAAGGCATACAACAATCTCTGTCAACAAAACAATGAAACAGTTCCTTAGACCTACTACTCCTCACCTACATATCCTTAATAACTTCATCTCCTCTTTGAACTACTGTTTTTTATCAACATATCTCTCATTACCTCACCTCTGCTCTCTGGGTTATGTTCCCCCACTTATGTCTTCCTAGATCCTTCTTAAAAGCTTGCTCACTCCTCAGTTAAATTTTTTGTCTTCCTGTGAAGCTAGCCCACTATGTGAGAATATGATCCACCCCCACCCCATGCCCTTCTCTATAATGTATCCCCGGCTCACTCCTCTTCCTTTGGGGGAAGTCCACTCTGAGAGAGTGAAATTTTCCAAATAACCTCTAAAGTCTCTTTGTCCTCTCTTGGGAAGTTTAATTCCCCATATGGCTCATTCTCTTCCATACCATTTCTCACTGTTTAACTTCTTATAGAGGTTTAGGTCTAGTTTGTTTTTTTTTCCTTTAGTTTCCTTCTCTGCTTAGGGATCAGTGGTTTCTTGCTCCTTAGTCTCTCTTTCTCTTTAGCTCCTACTAATCACAGCAAACTCCCTTGTCTCTTTGTTACTGCTAATACTGTGATTATTTGCCTTCCTTTGAAGGGCAGCCTGTGCATGGGACTATGATCCCCCCAAACTCTCTCACCTCTTCTATATGCTGCTAGATCCTTGTCATCTCAGCTCCACCCTGCTGGACCCATGTGGTCCCAATTCAATGTGCGTGGACCCATATTGATCTCAGCCCACTTGAGAGTCTTCTGGCTATTTCCTTTCCATTTCCCTTTTTTCCATTTCTTAACTGTCTTTGTTACTCTCCCCAGTCCAGCTTCTCGATGTTTGTTTTTGTGTTTAAACTTAACTGTCTTCTTAGGAACTCCCCTTCTTTACCTTGTTAAAGAACTTAACTTGTGACTTTTTAATATAGCAAGTTGTAAGCTTTTTGTTATTTTTTGTAATAACCTGTGAACTTTTGCAGCAACCTGTGAGCTAAAATTTAGGCCTGTCCTCAATTCACTGAGTTAGTCCGGTGATTTCTTCACCCAAAATGAAGCCACATTGGTCCTTATAACCCCCTCCCCAAACTCATTTCCCCCAGTTTCAAGGATCATTCTGTACTTTGTGACATATAGCTATAAGTCATAGATGTTTCAGCAAAGACTCAAACCCTCCAATTAATGTTATCACTCAAGGGACACACATATTAAGATTTGACTGTTGTTGGTGAGCAATTTCAGTCGTGTCCCCATTTCCTCCATGACCCCATTTGGGATTTTCTTGGCAAAGATAATAGACTGATTTGCCCTTCCTTATCCAGCTTATTTTACAGATGAGGAAACTAAGGCAAACAAGAGTATATGATTTGTCCATGGTCATATAGATAGTAGATGTCTGAAACCAGATTTGTACTCAGGTTTTTATGACTCTAGGGACAACAATCTACCTACAATACCAGCTAGCTGTCCTAAGTCTTAGCTGTTGTTAATACTTCATTCTCCAAGAAGATCAGTGACATCAGGGTGATGCCTTGATTTGAAAAGGGCAGAGCTATGTAAAAGTTGACTATTGGTAATGGCCCAGGATGCAATGAGTGACCTTGGTCTTTCTAAATTCAGATCTTCCCCAGATCTCTACTTGTCTGAGGCTATGCTCACTAAATAACCCAGGACTAGGTAAGAGTTGACAAAAAAAAAAAAAATGACTCAATTAACATCATAAATGTATCAGTCTTAGAGAGAAAGACCTGAGTTTCTAACCAGAACAGAAACAATTGCTATTTATACTCTTTCTAAACCTAAACAATGAGTCTCAGAGGTTGGGTTGAGTCAATGGAAAAACATAGGACCCTTATAATGCTCTTAGGTTATTATCTATTTGTTTTGCATAAAAGTAGCCACGTTAGAGGAGATGCTTTAGGTTTGGAGGTAGTCTACCTATCATTTGTCACAACCAGTTCAAAACTTACATCAGTTTCTCTTTTTTTCTTTCTTTTACAAAAGAAAATTATAAATTTTACGTGACATTCTCTAGCTTACACTGAACAATTGATTAACTGAGTTTGCCACATCTTTTGGTATTTTGAAGAAATGTTAATCCTATATAATCTTGTTTTTATCCTTTCTAGTTTCTCTATTACCTTCAAGCCAGAAGCTATATTTTAAAACAATAAAACAAAAACAATAGGTCCATATTAAAATAAAATGTAAAACCTTGAGAGGCCCTTAAGGGTAATCCAGTGTAAAATTCTTTCTCCCATTGCAAGTGAGGAAGCTGCGACTCAGAAAGGTAAAAAGGTAAAATGATTCATCTTATACAGTTAATGGAATTAGATAATGTTCAAATTGTAATGCATTGAGTCTAAATTCTAATTGGGACTCCCCATATCCTCCTTGCTCTTATATGTACCACCTTCCATTTTCTAAACTTATGTTACCCACAAAGACATTAGATACTTCATTCAGATTTCTATGTAAAGGTCAACAAAAACCTTGCCATATGTTTGAAACAAATAGTACCTCAACTCAAAGGTGATTCTTCTTCATCTTAATTCAAAAGGCATAGTAACTATTTTCTCTTCTCTCTGTTCCTCAGACATTTTCTCTGTGCTTGTGCAGAGGCCTAAATTTCATCCGCTATTTACTTCTACTTATTGAGTCTAAATTTTAAACAGCACCTTCTTTGTAATCTTTCCTGATCATCCCCCAAAGTTAATGTATTATGACTATATATTAATTTATCTTCATTCTCTTTATATTTATTTTATACATTCTTATATATGGCCTTTTCTCCCCACCCTCACCCTTAGAATGAAAGCTCCTTAAGAACATGGATTATTTTAATCTTAGCACCATTAGCACATGACTAATAAAATAGTGTTCATTGATTTAAGTAATTATGTAAATAATATCAATGCCATCAAACATTATATCACATGCTTTGCCAAAAATACAAGAATTTACGAGTCCTAAATGCATGAATGCCATTCCAGGAAGTTTAGGTATATCCCAGTGATGAAAACATCGAAGGAACTTCTTGCTATTTTTGGAATTCCCTTCAGATGTATATTGATTGATTTCACTGTGATTGAACTTTCTACTTAGGATGAAGCATGGATTGATGAACTTTAGTATTTCTTCCATCTCTAAGATGCTGATTCTAAGAAATATTCTTTTGAACTCTCTCAATGTTCATAGAATTTCACCATGTGAAGGAAAGATTTGATTTTAAGAAATAGCAAAAAGTCTTCAAAAGGCAAATCTTATAAAGTGAATAATCAATCTGAAAAAAATAATTTTAAAAGAAATATAAGGGCAGCGAGGTGGCACACAGTTGCACTGGTCAAGGATTTAAAGGAACTTGTGTTTAAATTAAGCCTCAGGCACTTACTAGCTATGTGATTCTGGGTAGGTCATTTAATCGTACTGTCTCCAAAAAGGGAAGAAAAAAGTATAAGCATAAAATAATGAGACCAATTTTCTTCTTTTTCTCATAATGTGACTGATAAATCCTACATCTTCAGTTATGTGCCTTTCTTATTCTTTGATGTATTTTTTTCCTTCTACCCTTTCTTCACGTTGCTGGAGCTTTTCAATCAGTACTTTAACACAGCACAGAGACAGCATAAGAACCAGAAATACCTGATTTCAAGTCCTTTGTTCACATTTAATATTTGTGTGACTTTAAGTAAGACACCTAACTTCTCAGTGAACCTACGCACCTGGAAGTTGACACACCATTGCCAATCTGCTTTGGTAAGAAGAAGTCTCCTCACTGGGAATTCTCTACACAAAGGTAATAATAGGTTTAGACCAAAAAGGCAAAAGTGATTTAACAGTGTCTTAGGCATAATATAGAATATAAACCAAGAAAGGTTAGTATCTAAGGGAGTAGGCTCAAAATCCAACTCAGTGTAATTAAGAAAAATGAATTCCAAGAGAATGTGTTTCATCATGGATCCTCTTCTTAAAAAAACATTGGGTGAAATTTGTTTCTCCAAGATGACAAAGATTTAGGAAAATATGCAAGGAATTACCCTAAAATATGATGAAAATACATTAGTTGATATACATTGTATCCACAAAATTCATTTCAAAGATGCCATGTTGGTTGCACCATTCCACCAGGCTGGAGTCCTGCAAATTACTTCTTATTCCTCAGAGCACCAATACTGGGCTGGTTATCTATATTCCCATTCCCAGATTCCAATGTTTTATGCACAGACCAAGATCAGAGACTCAATCTATTCACTTACAATGGAAATGAAGATTTGAAAAGGGTCAAGGACTGACATCTAATTCTCAGAATCATGTGACTACAGAAGGGAAAAGAGACATAAGTCCTGCTCCCTTATCATGTGTTCTTTCACCAAATATCATGACAGGTTACTAGGCTCCTGCCAACACAAATGAAGCAAAGAGGAACAGAAGTTGACTCGCTTTTTGGGAGATACTGACAGTCACACCTACACAGAAAATCAAAAATGGTTTCTATCAGTTATGTGGTTAAACAACCAGACCAACTGTAGAATGTCTACAAAGTTTCACAGTATTTCCAGGGCATTTCCTTTTCATATAATCATGAAAGTCATCTTTTTAACCTCTCCAGATGAGGAAGCTATATCAGCTAGGCAAGTTTTTGTTTCCCTGTGTACTTATACTCACAACAACTCCTGAAGATGGTAGTGTAAGTATTAACTCTGTTTAAAATAGTTGACAATAGTTGTAGAATAATTGTCAGGGTCATACATCTTGGATCAGAGCTAGGATTTTAACATGCTTTCCCAAAATAAAGTCCAATATTATCTTTTTTTTAAAGAAAGATCTTATTATTTTTTGAGTTCTACAATTTTCCCCCTTTCTTGCTTCCCTCCCCCCCACCCACAGAAGGCATTCTGTTAATGTTTACATTGGTTCCATGTTATACATTAATCTCAGTTGAGAGCGATAACAGAGAAATCATATCCTTAAGGAAGAAAAATAAAGTATGATATAGTAAAATTACATAATAATAAATGCCTTTTTTTCTAATTTGACAATAATAGTCTTTGGTCTTTGTTTAAAGTCCATAATTCTTTCTCTGGATACAGATGGTATTCTCCATTACAGATAGCTAAAAATTGTCCCTGGTTGTTGCATTGAATCTGGGTTGATCATTAACCCCATGTTGTTGTTAGAGTTCTGTTCTGTTCATCTCACTCAGAATCAGTTCATGCAAATTTTTCCAGGCTTCCCTGAATTCCCATCCCTCCTGGTTTCTAATAGAACAATAGTATTCCATGGCATACATTTACCTCAGTTTGTTAAGCCATTCCCCAATTGATGGACATTCACTTTATTTCCAATTTTTTGCCACCACAAACAGGGCTGCTATAAATATTTTTGTACATGTGATGTTTTTACCCTTTTTCATAATCTCTTCAGGGTATAGATTCAATAGTGATATTGCTGGGTCAAAGGCTATGCACATTTTTGTTGCCCTTTGGACATAATCCCAAATTGCTTTCCAGAAAGGTTGGATGAGCTCACAGCTCCATCAAAAATGTATTAGTATTCCAGATTTCCTAAATCCCTTCCAACATTGATCATTGTCCTTTCTGGTCCTATTGGCCAGTCTGAGAGGTATGAGGTGGTATCTCAGAGTTGCTTTAATTTACATTTCTCTAATAAGTAATGATTTGGAGCAATTTTTCTTATCACTATGGATTGCTTTGATTTCCTCAGCTGTAAATTGCCTTTGTATATATCATTTGACCATTTGTCAATTGGGGAATGGCTTGTTTTTTGAAAATTTGACTCAGTTCTCTATATATTTTAGAAATGAGTCCTTTGTCAAAAATGCTAGTTGCAGGAGGCAGCCCCAGGGTGCTGGGAGCCAAGGGTCACAGCAGCGAGGGCAGTTTCCAGATCTACACCACGGGGAGCATCAGGCACAACTTGGAGGCTCAGCAGGGCTACTTCTGCTAGAGTGAGAATGTGAAACCCAGCCCTCAGTGCACACAGCAAGCAGCGTGCCTATGGCAGCCCAGATCCAGAAAGCAGAAGCAAGCAGAGATGGTAAGCAGGAGCCTCCAGGGCATAAGTACTGAGCCTAAGGAGGGGCATGAAGAGAGACTGCCCAGCTTTGTCTTCTGTATCTGGAACAAGTCTCTGGGGTTCTAACCACATTCAGATCCTGATCACAGTCTAGGTCCCCCATAGAACAGCAGCCCCTACCTCAGCCCCAGGGCAGAGGGGTGCACTTATGGTCATTCACAGATCAGGAGGTCAGACAGAGCTTCACACATGAAGATCCTTGTGGGAGGGGTGTTGCAATAATACACAAAAGTTCAGGAAACACCCCAAAACCAGGCACAGCCTGGGGAAATGAGTAAACAGAGAAAAAAGAGGAACACCATTGAGAAATACTTTGCCTGTGATCCCAAGAAGTATCAAAACACTCAATCTGAAGATGAGGAAGTGCAAGCTCCTGCATCTAAAGACTCCAAGAAAAAACAGAAATTGGGCTCAGGTTATGACAGAGCTCAAAAAAAGACTTTGAAAATCAAGTGAAGGAGATAGAATAAAAATTGGGAAAAGAAATGAGAGAGATGCAGGAAAAACATGAAAATGAAGTCAGCAGATCAGTCAAGAAAATCCAAAAAAATGCTGAAGAAAATAACTTGTTAAAAACCAGCATACATTAAATGGATAAAACAAATCAAAAAGTTTTTTAGGAGAAGAATGCTTTAAAAGGCAGAATTGGCTAGATGCAAAAAGAGATAAGAAAGCTCTCTGAGGAAAACAAATCCTTTGGACAAAGAATGGAACTGAAGGAGGCTGCTGATTTTACAAGAAATCAGGACACAATACTTCAAAACCAAAAGAATGAAAAATTAGAAGATAATGTGAAACATCTCATTGAAAAAAAAAAACAACTGATATGGAAAACAGATTTAGGAACAATAACTTAAAAATTATTGGAATACCTGAAATTCATGATCAGGAAAAGAGCCTTGACCTCATTCCCAAAGAATTACTACATGAAAATTGCCCTGATATCCTAGAAGCAGAGTGAGAGAATCCACCTCTCCCTGGGAAAGAGATCCAAAAAAAACAACCCCCAGGAATACTATAGCCAAGTTCCAGAACTCTCAGGTCAAAGAGAAAATATTAGAAGCAGCCAGAAGGACACAATTCAAATATCATGGAGCTGCAGTCAGGATCACACAGGACTTAGCAGCAACTATATTAAAAGCTTATAGGGCTTGAAATATAATATTCCAGGAGGCAAAAGAGCTTTGAATGCAACTGAGAATCTACTACCCAGCAAAACTGAACAATCGCTTCCAGGGAAAAAGATGGATTTTCAATGAACCAGGGGAATTTCAAATGTTCCTGTTGGAATGGCCAGAGCTGAACAGAAGGTTTGATCTTCAAATACAGGACTCAGGTGAAGCATAGAGAGCTGAGGAGGAGAAGGGGAAAATATGAAGGACTTAATGATGATGAACTACATGTCTTCCTGTATAGAAAAATGATACAGATAATACTCATATGAATGTTCTCATTTAATAGAGTAGGTAGAAGGAACTTATAAGATGAAGCACAGGAGAAAGCTGAATTTGAAGATATATTGTGGTGTAAAAATGGAGTCAATAGATAAAAAGGAAATGTAATGGGAGAAAGAAAAAGGAGAGGAGGAATAGGCTAAGATATTTCATATAATAAGATTTTCTTTATTACTATGAGCTATTGCAATGATATGGAAGGAGGAAGGCAAGGGGGAATGAGGAAAACCGCTCTCATCAGAGGTGGCTAGGAGAGGAAACAGCATATATAGTCATGGGGGTATAGACATCTGGAGTAAGAAGGAGAGAAGGAGGATGGGGGAAGGGGGGATGTGAGTGATGGAGGAGAGGATAGACCATGGGGGGAGAGTGGTGAGATATAACACATTTTCTTTTTTACTTCTTGCAAGGGGCTAGGATTGGATGACCTGTCCAGGACCATAGGGCTGGGTGGATGCTGGTTCTAAGGGGTGGTATGTAGGCTCGGGGCCTCTTGGCCCCAGGACTGGGTATCTCTCTCTCTGCTGTGCCACTCAGCTACCCTACATCAGAGACAGTGTGAAAGAGAGAGAAAATATAGTACATGGTAGTGGAGAAGTATGAATGGAGCAAGTTGCGATCAGCAAAGGTAATGGTGGAAAAATATGGAAGTAACTATTGTGATGGAATTATCATAAAGAATGTTATCCACCCATGGCAGAGCTGGTGGTGTTGGAACACAGACTGAAGCACATTTATTTTATTATTATTATTATTATTATTATTATTATTTGGGGGGTTGCACGGCAAATGGGGCTGGGTGGCCTGCCTGGGCCCACTCAGCTGGGTGGTTGTTGGGTGTCTGAGGCCAGATTTGCACCCAGGGCCTCCTGGCTCAAGGGCCAGTGCTCTGTCCACCACCCGGCCACACCTACTATTATTATCATTATTTTATTTTATTTTGGGTCTTTTTTTTGGTTTTTACAGGGCAATGGGGTTGGGGTGGCTTGCATGAGGTCACACAGCTAGGTGATTGTTGGATGCCTGTGGCCAGATTTAGGCTCAGGTGCTCCTGGCCCCAGGACTGGTGTTCCATCCACTGTGCCACCTAGCCATAGCTACAATTATTATTATTTTTATTTTTTAATTTTAATTTTAATTTTTTTCTCTCCCCTTTACTTTATCGCTCATGTGGGTCTATATTTTGTTTTTGGAGGGGAAGGGGTATTATGTTTAATATTAAACAAGAATATCTTAGTAATGCATAAAAACATTATTTGTACAAAATAAGAATAAAGAACAGAAAAAAGAAATAATAGTTGCAAAGATTGTTTCCCAATATGCTACATTTCTTTTGATCTGCTTATGTTTTAAGGGAGAGTTTATCCTATTTACATTCAAAGTTGCCATTACTAACTCTTTATTGCCCTCCATGTTATCTTCCTTCTGTTTGCATTCTTCCCTTTTTACCCTTTATTCAAATTCCCCAGTGTTTTCTTTTCTGAATACCAGCACCTTCAGTGTGTTTGCCCTCTTGAATCGACCCCTTACCCCTTTTTCCCCTTTCCCTTTTCCCCTTCTTCCCTTCCTTCTGTTAGTTCCCCCTTTTTCACCCCCTCACCTTTTCCCTTTTTAATGCTTGAAAGATACATTTTTCAACTTGATTGTGTGTCTAAGTTAAATTTAAGCCAAGTCTGATGAAATCAAAATTGAGGTGCTCCTCAATTACAAGTCTTTTGTAACTCTTAATGTAATGAGATTTACCCCATTCAGTCTTCCTCCAACCTCACTTCTACTTACTGCCCCCCCTTTTTATGAGGTATTGTTTTTAAATCATTCTGTCTGAGTCACAGAAAAATTATGAGTGTCCATCACTTCTGGTTATGTATATTCTCTCTAATAGACTTACAATTCTCAAGAGTTATGAGACTCTTTCTCCCAAATGGGTATATATCCAGTTTCATCTCATTGTATAGCAGTTGTTGTTGGGATTTTTAGGGGTTTTTTTTTACCTTTTCATGTGTCTCTTGAGCCTCCTGTTTGATGTCCAGATTTTCTGTTTAGCTATGGGCTTTCCATTAGGAAATCTTGGAAGTCTCCCATTTCATTAAATGTCCATCTTTTTCCCTGGAAGAGAGGTCTCAGATTTACAAGGTAGTGGATTCTTGGCTGCATTCCAAGCTCCCTTGCTCTGTGGAATATTTCATTCCAGGCCCTTCAATTGCTTAATGTTGATGCAGCCAGGTCCTGCTTACCCAGGGCTCCTTGGCATATAATTTTTTCTTTTTGACTGCTTGCAGGATTTTTTGTTTGAACTGATATTCCTGAAATTTAGCCACCACATTCCTTGGTGTTTTCATTTTAGGATCTCTTTCTGGAGGAGATTGATGTATCCATTCAATAACTATTTTGTCCTCTGGTTTCATGATATCAGGGCAATTTTCCATCACTAAATCTTGTAAGTCCAGGCTTTATTTCTCTTCAATGTTCTCAGGAAGTCCAATAATTCTCAGATTCTCCCTTCTTGACCTGTTCTCAAGGCCAGTACTTTTGCTGATGAGCTATTTTATATTTTTTTCTATTTTTTCAATGTTTTGGTTTTGCTTAAAACAATTTTGTTGTCTCATGAAGTCATTAGTTTCTGTCAATTCCATTCTTTTTTTTAGAGGAGAAGATTTTTCTTCATTTGTCTTTTGCAGCTCCTTTTCTGTTGGTCCATTCTATTTTTGAAGGACTTTTCTATTTGCCTAATATACTTTTGAGAGAATCATTTTCTTTTTTGCCTTTGCCCAGTTGAAAATCTGAGAAAGTTATTCTCATTTTGTCTTTGTCCAATTGTTTTTTCCAAGAATTTGTTTTCTTGTTTCAAGATGTTTATTTTCTCTTTCAAAGAGTTAATTTTCTCTTGAGTTTCTTTTGCCAATTTTTCCAATTGATTTTTAAAATCCTTCCTGATTTCTTCAAGGAAGTCTTTCTGGACTTGGAGACAAATTCATATTCTCCTCAGCAGTGCTAGATCTCTCTGGGTTAAGATCTGTCTCTTCCTAGTATTTCTCCATGGGCCCCCCTTTCCTCTGGCCTTTTTTCATCTTGTGTTGGCGGGGAGCTGGTTCTCAGAGGTTTGCTTTTGAGCATCCTAGAGACTTTGTTCACTTGCCTTAGCAATTTCAAGGGTCAGCCAGTAGGGGGTGCTGGTGTCTTTCTCTGGATTGAGGTCCTCAGCAGCAGGGTCTGAGTTGACCTTGAAAACTGGAGTGGGCAGTGGATGAGGGAGACAGTCTCTTTCTATTGAGTGAACTCTGTTGTCCTGAGGGGGTGGGAGGTGGGGGGTTGTTTATTGTTTGTTGTGGGCAAAGGGCTCCTCTGAAATTATGAAGCTCAGGTCCCTGGCCTAGCTGGTTGGTCTCCAGGCTTGCTCTGAGGCTCTGTGCTGGAACTCACCCTCCTGTAGCTCTTCTCCCACTGGCCAAAGACTCTGCAGCTAAATCTGGATCTGGTACCTGGAACTCACTGAAGTCTCCATGGCTGAGGCTGACCCTCTGTCCTCCCCCAACTGCCTTCCCCAGTGCTGATCCTCTGCTCTCATCTCCTGGTTCACCTATGTTCCCCTGAAACATACTTTCTTGGTAGGTGTTCTCCTAGCTTCTCTTTCTGGGTTTTGTTGATCAAATTTCTATTAAGAAGTTTCTCTCATGGTATTTCTGAGGGGAAAGAGAGAGCACCTGTCACAGAGTCTGTCTTCTCTCCACCATATTGGCTGGAAGGCCAAATATTATCTTTACCATAGCATTATTACTCCATGGATTTCAGAGTTTACATCTCATTTTTGAAAGTCCTAGAACTTTTTTGCTTTATTTTATATATTTTGATGAATGTAGTTTAAAGTTCATTTACTTTGTAATTCTATGCATTGTGTTTATGTATTTAAAACATCGCAGTGAGAAGCCCTAGATTTCACCACATGTTTAAAGGTGAACATGATGAAAAAAGTTATAAATACATACCTACATATGTGTATATGTATGTAGATGTGTACTATGCCAGACAGCTTATGGACATGGACTGCAGGATTAGAAGTCTAAGGTCCTCCATTCATATCCTGGATCTGCCATTAATGAGATGTGGGTGAATCACAATTTCTCTGGGTCTCAGTTATTTTATTTAATAAAGGAAAGATTGGACTAGATATTCTTAAAGTCCTTTTTGTATCACTAAATCACAATCCCTAGAGTAAAAGATTCCACATATTTTTCAAGTAATCAACTTAAGAAAGTCCTGAAAGACACTATTAATACATCAGAGACTGCATCTCTAAACCCAAGTTCTCTTTGTTGCTATGTCCTTCTTTCCCTGAACTTAGTTAATACCCCCCCCACACACACACACACACACATACACACACTGCCATTTCACAGAGAGGTCAAGTACAAAGATTCCTTTATATACTCTTTTTCCCTCAGAGAGCAGGGAGCACACTACTTTCAGAAAATCTTCTTCCAGTTGGTATACTGGATAGAGTTCTAAGCAGAAAGACTTGCGCAAAAATATCTATTTTCTTAGTCTTGGTCTTCTCTATAAATCGAATACAGTAATGGCACCTTCTTCACAGGTTGTTATGAGGATCCAATGATAAAAAATATAAGTACTTTAAAAATGTTAGGGCATTATGTAATTGCTAGCTATTAGTCATAATTATGTAGTCCTTTGTATTTTAATAGGTTAGTAATTTATTCATAACTATTTTGAATAAAATTTCTCAATGACTATTAGCTATAAAAGGAATTTCAGGAATTAAAGAAAGTGGGGGGGGGAGACACCTATTGGAGCCAACATAATGATACAAATTATTTCCTTGACATACTAGTAGGTGTTTCTTCATACTGGGATCATGCACAAAACTTCTTTTATATCCCATTCCAATACTAAGGTCTAGCACAGAACTGTATAACAATCAAATATAAATAAAATATTATTTATTGACATTCTGTACCTGGGGAAAATCCCTTGAGTTGTAGTATAGTATCCTGGAAAGAAACCTGGATTGGAGTCCAATCTTGATTTCTGCCCCACTTTTGTGACTCTGGACAAACCATAACTTCTGAGTCTTGTTTTCTCATTTGTGAAAATGAAAGAATTGTACGTGCTGTTTCTTCATTTGTATCCACCCCTTTTCCTTCCCCAGGACCCCAGGGTCCATCCTAATGATAACCATAGACAAGGGGTAGTCTGGGAAGTGTTAAACAATTGACTTTCTAGGTAGGAATAAACATACAAATGAAACACTTTAAAATTTATCCCACATTATTAATATTTACTCCATCACTTTCTTCAATCTAGATAACAACAAAATAATAAATGAAGTCCTGATTTATACTGTTGGCCAATTTCAGAGGTATAAATGTTTATACTGAAAATAGAGCAATGTGTCCTCACAATCTGGTTTCAGTTTGACATTCCTGACATGGAGGAAGAAATTTGAGAATTGCACTTTCACTATCTACATTGACTCCACTTCTCCAAAATAACAGAAACAATCAGATAATTGGTAATCCTTTACGAAAAGATTATTACATGTCAGGCACCTATTAATAAAGATGTTTATTTGGGCAAGAGAAAGAAAGGCAAAAGCAGTCACTACTTACATCCTAATGGGGGAGAAAACTTGTTAAGTGACTGAGTACACAGATTATAAATACAGAGTAAAAGGAAGGAAGGCAATCTGAGAGGAGAAGGGGGTTGGTGAGTAAAGAGGGGAATTCCAATGTAGGAATCACTTGGACTAGAAATTGTCTGGGTTCCCCCCCACTACTAATATTCTATTATTTTAAGCAGAAGTGAAAGGGGCCAGAATAGCAATCTACTGAGTTATGGCATCTCCCAAATTCTGAGGTAAAACCTAATAGAAACTCCTATGCCAGTCATTTGACCTGACCTGAACTATAATGTTGCTTCTTCCTTGATAGATGGCAGAAATGGGAAAGCAGGGGAGTAGAATCAAAGTGAAGAAAATTGGCTGTTTCAATCTCACAGTTCCACCTCTCCAAAAAAAATGTTGGAATGCAATCCTTTGTTGGATCTATCAGGAAAAATGCAAGAATTCTCTGTTCTCAAATTCTGTCTCTAGGAAGACCTGCCTCCAAGAGGGCCTATAAGAATAGGAAAATAGTTTAGTAAATGGGGGGAAGAAGATCATAAAATCATAAGTTTCTATTGGGAAGAGACCTTGGAGACTGTCTCATTCAAATTTCTCATTTTATGGATTTTATACACCTAAGACTCAGAGAGATTAAGTGATTTGCTCAAAGTCACATTTAAGCTAAGGGGTAATGCCAAAATCTATATTCAGGTCTTTGGAGCCCACATCTATCACTCTCTCCACTGTGGGAGGAATGTCTTCACTAGAACTATCTGTGCCCATTATATATTATCTGAGGTCTGAATCAGCAATCTTAAAATTAGGAAAGTTGCTCCTATTAATTTCTGTAATGTTTTGTTGCATGTTTAGTATTCCAGTGGAAAAAAGAAATTCCAATGATCAATATTAGGAAGTAGAAATTTTAGAGTAATCAGACCTTCTAAGGGGCATGGACAAAGTTTAGGGATGAAGTGAGGAAAGAAGCTTATAGTGATGAAGGAGAGCAATAGTCCTGAAAAGCAGAAGCAGGAGACAGAATACTTATCTGATACATCAGATTTAAAATGTTTGAAATTAAAGCTTATCCACAGGGACACTCAGTCTGATATACAGGGGAGGGTTACCATTCTCAGAAAAATAGTTGGCTAATCTATGACCTCAGTAGCTCATTTGATATTGGTAGCATAGTATTTACTGCAAGATTTTATCTGCAAAAATGTTCTGATACTCCTGTGGTGTTGGGTAAGTGATCCTTACAGAAAAAAAGACGAAAGTCTTTAAGGGATACATAACTCAGCAATCAGACTCTATTCTGTTTCCTTCTCATCTCTTCTGATAGCACACTGGGCCTCTTTCTGTCTCTTGATGATTTCTGGAAACCGCCTGTTGCTAAAGCAAGTCATTGAGTTCACAGACCTATTTGACTTTTTTCTTTTCTCTTTTCTTGAATTCCACCCAATTGATATTAGAGGCTTTTATGTCAGCTAACTTCTTATCCATCACCCTGGCCAATTCTTATCCATCACCAATCCCTTCAGGCTGTGCCCACTAACACTATTCCCATTTACCCTTTTTAGGATAAAAACTCCTTTCTACTAAGCTAATTCCACCTTGCCAAGATATATTAAAGAATCCCAGATTTATGCCCCACAGCTGACTCAATTGATGTGTAGTGTAGTAAAAATTTATTACTCTAAGAATTGGGAAACCTTAATTTAAGTCTCATTGGTCACCTCGGTAAACTTTTTCTTTTCTCATGCATGAAGAGACTGGATTTGCAGGGACTATTATTATTTAGGGATTAGAATTATTTGTTTATATGCTTACTTAATTTTTAATTTATTAATTTATTTTTAATAGAATTAGGCTATAATAGGCATCACTGGTGGACTTAATTTCCTACAGAACTTGAGTCATGGGGCAGCTAGGTGGTGCAGTCAATAGAGCACCAGCCCTGGAGTAAGGAGTACCTGAGTTCAAATGCGGTCTCAGATACTTAATAATTACCTAGCTGTGTGGCCTTGGGCAAGCCACTTAACCCCATTGCATTGCCCAAAAAAACCTAAAAAAGAAACCTTAAATAAAAAGAACTTGAGTCATCCTTGTTCTCACAGCATAGAGATATTTTCCATTTATTTTAGTGTCTGTGTTATATACTGATTCTTTTTAAACAGTGTAGTCCAATGTCAAGCACATTATACAGGACTTTGCAAAATACTAATTTAAATCAATGTCTAACACATAGTAGATGACATATAAATGCTTATTCCTTTCCACCTTCATTTCTCCCTTAGAACTTGGGCAGTTTAAAGGATATACCAAAGAACAGAACAAACAAGGGTCCTATGATGGAAACTAAAGAGAAAGGTAGGAACAGATAAGGTATCCTTTCAAATCTCATGCATTCCTTGGATGCAAACTCAAATCTCTTTCTGTGGGGGTCTTTTCCAAATATTCCAACCCCAAAATATTCCCTGTTCCTTAAACTTTCATACCATTCATTATTATTAAATAGAAAATGTTCACTTTCACTTTGTATTTCATGTCCTGCCTTGCTTTCTTCTTTTCTTGATACATAGGCAAAGGTCTTATTTAGGTCTTATTGTTTTTCTACAACAATATATAATCAAAACATAGGATTTTATATAGGATTTTTGCTTACTTTAAAGTACAAAACACATAAGTTTAGACTGCTTTTAAGGATCTTTGATTTCTTTGGTTCAGGGAAGTCCCGACAATGGAAGTCCATCTACCAATACACAGATGCAAAATTAGGGATGAATGCAATAAATAGAGCAGGGATGAAGAATTTAGACTTTTAAATTACTAAATTACTAAATTACTAGATTACTAGATTACTGTGAGTGACTTGCCTAAGGTCACCCAGCCAGACTTGCTGTAGGTGAGACTTGAATAGAGGTCTTCTTAAATCCAAGGACAACACTCTTGTGTTCAATTTAATGTAAACATCTCTCCCATGACTCCCATGACTCTATTAAGTTCTAAAATCTTTTTATTCACAGAAATTTCTACCAACAGTTCAAACCTTAAAGAAGCCTTGTTTTTTTTGGTGGGGGGGGAGGAAAAGCAATCAAACCAGTATTTTTACATTGGTTTCCAAGGAATATAAGATGGATTTAATTGCATTTTTCACATGTCAACCATGAGAGTTGAATTGTTTATGCCTACCATCTTCTCTGCTAGATAATATCAAATTATCCAGTAAATTGAGCCCAATTGGTTGCTTTGGTATCATATACGTACTATATGAATAATCAACTAAGTTTTGGGTAAGTATGGGCCAATGTTTTGGCACTGGATGATATTATCATGCAGATTTAATGATAAATTGCATTTTTTCAACCTAAATTCCTTACATTAAATTTCCTTTTACCCAGGAATTTTGAATACCAAATATATAAGAAATCAACACTAGTCAGAGAAGGACAACCAGGAAACTGAAATCCATAAAATTTAAACAAAAAGAAGAAAGAAAAACACCAGCACTAATTCTTTAAGTACTATCTACTGAAGAAAGTTCTGAAGACCCACAGTAGGATTGAACTCATAAAATGTTAGCAGGTATTTAGATCCTTGTACTTTTGATTTTATTTCAACAAGCTCGCTCATTCTGGTTGGTGTAGATAAATCCCTCTGGAAACTATTTGATTTCTAGAGAATTCACAGAATTCACAGAATTCACTTAGCCCAGAGACGGGCATACAATAAATAGAGCAGGGATGAAGAACCTTCTTTCTACCAAGGACCATTGGATACTTTAGAGGTTATATTTGGTCAAACATTTAATTTATTCATTCCTAAAAAGTTCCATGATTTATTGAATTTTGATTTTCACCTGCAGGTATTTTGGCAAAACCAGACCAATATGGTTCATGCACCAGACGTTTCCTGCACCTGCAATATAGGCTCAGCAATTATGTAGTATTTCATTAAACAATATTTATTAAACAACTGATTGGTATAAAACATTGATAATCCTTTATAAAATATGTGAAAGAGAGGCCTGAGGACCTGGGGTTTATTTGACAATATCTTGAATCACATTCAAAAATTCCTTTCTTGAAACAACTAGAAAAGTTATGGGGGAAAAGTTACCTAGAATACAACCCAGAGGCCCTGTCAAGCAGTTTCTTTATTCAGTGACTTTAGTGGTGGGAAATCCCATAAAAAATACTTCTTAGGAAACATAGTTGCTCTTCTTGGATTTCTCTGATGAACAATTTGCCAGCTGAACAAAATCACTGAGATGAACAGCATGAAGTTGGTTTCAAGGGCAAAAATGAAAGCCAGGCTTTTTTAAATTCCTTACAAGGAGAATAAACTTGGATTTTCATCCAGAAACGTTATTTCCCTCCACCTCTTTGGGGCAATGACTCCCCAGAAATGGAATGATCAAAGATAATAGGAATATTTCTTCCTTAGCCTAAAAACACCAAACACAATGCGATCCCTAAGGCAATACTCAGTTGGGGATAGAGAATGGTTTGTCTTTCCCCTGAGGAAAAAAGGCAGGAGACAGGATTGCATTGCTTGTAAGAAGAAAACCACCAGACATAGCTTTCAGGAGAGTATGGACAAGTAGGGACTGATTCAACAACAAATACAGACACAATATATATTATTTCATCATAGATTTTCTGTACCCTTTTTCACAAGGCTTTGCTCTAAGCTAGCTATGCCATTAGAATGCATTTTATAAATAAATTACTGATTAAGTCTTAATACTAATAACAGCTTAGTGTTATCCTCCCTATGGTTATTTGCATTTTAATAGGACAATTTTGTTTGTTTGATTTTAATTGGTTGTTGGTTGACTGATTTTAGATAGTTACTAGACTGCCAGATCAGTTAAATGCTATAAAATAAGATTTAATTAAGAACACTAGATACCATTCCAGATATAATAGGTCTTGAAGTCAGGAAGACCTAAGTTCACTAGCTGTGTTACGCCTTAGTAAGTTATTGAACCTTTCTCTGCCTTAGCTATCTCATCTGTAATACTGGGATGATATGAATATTCACATGAAAGAGAAGAAATGTGAAATATTTTGAAAATCTTAAAGGGCTAAATAATTCTAACTAAGAATTTTGTTCTCAAAGTTCTTTGTAAATCTTTAGCTCTTTATAAATGTTATCAGCTATTATTCCTATTATATAATATCAAAAATCAAATATATGGTTTGATGACAATAGATGTAGGTACAATTAGAACTGGTTGAAAAATTAAATACGAAGAATATTTATTTATTTATTAATAACTGAGGGGGGGAGTCACCAGTAGAACCTAATATGGGTCTAGAGATTTGATATCTTTGTCTATTCAGCAATTTTAAAAATGACATGGATGAAGAGATAGGTGACTGGTTTATCGAATTTATAAATGATATAGGCTAGGACAGTGAAGTGAATTGAATGAAGTGGAATTTAATAGTCATTTGATTTTTTTAACATTTTAAAATCCCTCCCCACCCTCACAGAAGGTTGTTTGACAGTCTCTACATTGTTTCCATGCCATACATTGATGTAAATTGAATGTCATAAGAATAAACATAAACCCCCACCCCTCAAGAAGATGGGGAAACCTCAAGAATAGAGAGAGAGAGAGAGAGAGAGAGAGAGAGAGAGAGAGAGAGAAATTGCACTTCAGTCTGTGTTCAGATTTCAATGGCTCTGTCTCTGGGGTGAGTTGGTTTCTTTATCATAAGTCCACCAGAGAAGTTGCTTCAATATTTTCCCCTCAGTTGCTATTACTAGCTGTACCTCCACTCTATTTCTCCCCACTCTCATTTATTCTATTCTCTCTCTCTCCTTTCATCCTGGTCCTGTCTAAAAGTGTGTTGCATCTGAGTACCCTCTTCCTTGATCTTCCCTCTCTTCTATCACCTATTGCCCCTTCCCTCCCCTCATTCCCCCTCATTCCATCCCTTTCTTCCCATCCTTCTCCAGGACAAGACAGATTTCCTCACCCTATTAAGTGTGTATGTCATTTCCTCCCTGAGCCATTTCCAATGAGAATGAAGGTTCATTCATTCCCACTTGCCTTCCCTCCTCCACTCCATTGAAAAACCTTTTTTTCCTGACTCTTATGTGAAATCTCTCAGCTTCTTCTTCATCTCCTTTTCCTTCCTCCCAGTGCTTTCCCCCATTGCCCATTGACTCCATCCCTGAACCACATCATACCATTATATTCTGCTCTTCCTATGTCCTGTTTATATATGCTCCTTCTAACAGCTCATAAATGAGAACATTCATATGAGTATCAATATCTTCTTGCCATGAAGGAATACAAACAGTTCAACATCATCAAGTTCCTCATAGTTAGTCCCTCTCTTCCACTCCCTCTACGGTTCACCAGCGTCCTGTCCAAGATCTTTTGTCTTCTGGAATATCATATTCCAATCCCTACGAGACCTTAATGTAAATGCTTCCAGATCCTGTGTAATCCTGACTCTAGAGCCTTGGTAGTTGAATTGTTTGTTTCTGGCAGCTTTTAGAATTTTTTCTTTGATTTGGGAGTTTTGGAATTTGGAATATTCCTGGAATTTTTTTCTTTTGGGATCCCTTTCAGAGTGTGACCAGTGAATTCTCTTGATTTCTATTTTGCCCTCAGCTTCTAGGATCTCAGGGCAATTTTGCTATATTATTTCTAGAAAAATGAAGTCTAAGCTTTTCTCTGAGTCATGGCTTTTAGATAGTCCAATAACCTTTAAATTATTTCTTCTGGATCTGTTTTCAGGGTTGGTTGTTTTTCCACTGAGATATTTCACATTTTCTTCTAATTTTTGGCTTTTTTGAAAGAGTTTTATTTCTCCCTGATTTCTTACAAAGTCAACAGCTTCCTTTAGTTCCATTTTGCATTTGAAGGAGTTATTTTCTTCAGAGAGCTTTTTTAATCTCATTTTCCATATGGCCAATTCTGTTTTTTAAGGCATTCTTCTCCTCATTTGCCTTTTGTTTTGCTTTTTCCATTAGGCCTAAACTGGTTTTTAACATAACATTTTCTTCAGTATTTTTTTGTATCTTTCACCAAGCTTTTGATTTGGTTTTCATGATTTTTCTGCATCACTCTCATTTCTCCTCTGAATTTTTCTTCCACCTTCATTAATTGCTTTTCAAAGTCTGTTTTGAGTTCATACATAGACTGAACCCATTTTCTATTTCTCTTGGAGGTTTTGGATACAGAAGCTTCAATTTTGTCATCATCTGAGTATGGGATTTGATCTTCCATGAGACTAAAGTAATTCTCTGTGGTCAGATGCTTCTTTTTCTGTTGTTTACTCATTTCCTCAGCCCAAGAGTATTTTACAGCACTTCCCAGGCTTTGGGGTTGGTTTTTTTTGGGGACACCCCACTGGGACCTTTATTCCTCCAGGGTCTTATGCTCTCTAGCCTGTGCTTTGACATCTGTGCTTTGACATGTAGATGACCACAACACTGCCCTTTGCCCTGGAGCTATAAGGAGAAATCCAGCTTGGTTATTTAGTATGGAGGCCCAAACTGCAATATCACATATTGTGTAGGCAAACAGCAGAATTCTACCCCAGGGAGAACAGATTTCCTTGTCTCTAGGGGTGCAGACTGCTTTCTCCTGATTCTCGCTGCAGATTCTGTGGCTGTGCTCCTCACTCTACACTCACACAGGTGTAACAGAGTTCTCTCCTCATTCCTTCAAGCTGAAGCTGGTGATTTCTGGGCTGGGCTGGGCTGGGCTGGGCTGGGTTTTTCCAAGGCTTTTTTCCAACCCCTGGTCCTTTTGAAGCACACCTTCACTTTAGAACTTCTAAGGTATCTTGAACTAGGAAAATGTATCACTCAGTCTTTCTGTGGGTTATGTCCCAGTAAATTTTGGCTAGAGCAGTGGGGTTTAGGGCATTGGAGTTCTTGGTAAATGCTGCCTTCAAGCTGCCATCTTGGCTCTGCCCCACCATTTCATTTGATTTTGAATCTATACTTTGGCACAAAAATTTAATTTTGCAAACTCAAGTTGGTAGAGATTTGGCTAGTAGCAATTCATCCCCCCCCAAAAAAAACTGTAGGGTTTTATTGCCCAGAAGTTTAATATGAATCAATAGGGCAATAAATGTCTAAATTTTTCAATCATCTACTTAAAATCTTATTGTTGTGGTTATACCCCTCCAGTGAAACACATTGCAACTAGAGGGGAGGACTAGAAAGAGTACTGGATTTGGAGTCAAAGGACATGACTTCAAATCATGATGCTATTACTTATTACATAGGTGATCTTAGGCAAGTCATTTACTACTCATGAGTCTGAGTTGTCTCATCTATAATATGAAGAGATTAGATTTAATGCAAGAAGAGAGCTGGTAATCTGAAGACCTGGTCTTGAAAGAGGGGAACACTGGACAGAGATTATAATTTTATTTTACTTTCTATATTGGAGACAAAAATTATTCTCCTGAATCAGAGAACCTTGTGATTTCTGTAACAAATAAGTGAACCCCCTTTGAACCTTGTGAAATTCCTCCAGTCCCATAATTGCTGATTGTGGTATGAATTTGAACTGATCACTTAAATTTTTGAGATTTATCTTCCTTATCTAAAAAATGTTGATGATCATAGAATAAGATATTGTAACTGATAGGGACCTCAGAAGCCACTTGTTCCAATCTCCTTAATCTTCTAGATGAGGAAATTGAGGCCCAGGAGGGCTAAGTAGCTTCCCCAAAGTTATACAATTATAATAACAACAAACAACTTTACATTGCTTTGTATGGGATGAAAATATACTAAGAAAATTTTCAGAGACTTGTCTGAACAAAAGAAAGTTTATGTATTAGTTTTTCTTGAGAAAAGGGCAGACTCCAAATCTCTCACCAAAAATGGCAAATGATCAAGATGCTGTTCCCAAAGTACAGTCAAGCAAGATTAAATAGATTCTAATGAATGTCTCCTTCCCTAAACACCTTCTCCTTTAATCCATTAGCTGGGTCAGAAGTATAATCTTATTCTTGGAAAATCTACCCCAGCAACAGACACAGAGAAAAGAATGAAATATCTTCATAATATTTTTCCCACTGGATGGTGAGGCAACTTGGGATCTTCATCACTATCTTAATGAAGTAATGCCTATGGTTTGCAAAAATAGCCTTACCATAAAGCAGGTGGCTCTGTGCATCCTTTGGAATGCAAGGTTTTCTGGACAAAAGCATTTTTTAACCCTGAGAAGACTTCACCAGGAACTTTCCCACACAACTTTGTATGTTTGTAAAGCACTTTACTGTTAGGGACTGTTGTGTGTGGGAGTACTGCAAACTATCATCACTTGGGTGTCCTTGAGCACAAGAGTCTTATTTTACTAAGTGTCAAGGAAGTGGGAGTGAATTAGGGACTGAAGAGGATATTTAAGCACTTGTATTCTGCTGAATAAATGGAGTACTTGGAGACCTTGGTGTACAGGGAGAAACTTGTTTTCCTTGTCTCCCACCCCTTCAGTGCTTGCCTGGGGAAGATTGAGTGAGTCCAGACAGAGACTCAACATATGAGTACAAGAAAGGGACTCAATATTTTATAAATATTATCTCATTTGTTTCCCAACAACCCTAGATGATAGAAACTAATTTTCTGCCCATTTTACAGATTATTTAAAAAAGATGGGAAGTGAACCTCCAGTCCTGGTTTTTCTCCATTCTTCTTCCTCTTAAATCATTATCATCATCATCATCATCATCATCATCATCATCATCATCATTTTGGCCTAGATCTGCAATTTCATTGCTTTAGGGAACTCTTGTTCTAAATGCTTGCTCCCCTCTTATGTAAATTCTACTTTTACAGAATTTCCTGCAATACTGAGAGGCTATATAACTTGCCCACTGCATACAGTGTATACTGTGTATCCAAGATAGGATTTGAACTCAAATCCTCTTGATTTTGATACATTTTTGTGCCATTCATTTTATATATACTGCTTTATATATATATATATATATATATATATATATATATATATATATATATATATATATATACTGCTTTTTTGTGATACCATCCCTATTATTGAATATAATTAAATTTAAGAAAATGTTTGTTAGAATGAATAAATGAATGCAATGAATAATACCATAAAATCATCTTTAAAAATACCCTAAATATTTAGATTCACCATTTAATTTGAAACTAAGAGAGCACCTCAAATATATTTCACTATTCTCTCATGATCCATAGGAAAGAATAGAGCCATTTCAGTTTTATATTCTTGACTGTTCCAAATAAGGGTGATTACCTCTTCACTGAAGATAATCAAGAATTTTCTACACTGAGGAATAAAATCAAGAGACCAAATTTATTTAATTTCTTTTAGGTCTGACACCTGATTTCTTTTTTAAGACCACTAACTGATTTTCTTTAGTCCCTGGGCATTTTAGTACATGTCAATTTGCAGGAGCAACTCATTCCTGAGTCTCTCTGATGATCCTCTATAAAAACCCAATAAATGGCACTTAGAAATCTGCCAAGCAATAATTCTTTATTGGACATGCTCTGAATTTCAATATATGTGTTTCTTATTAAATTTCTTTAGCATCATCAAAAGTACTTAAGAACAATACACTTGACTTTAAAATACACTGTGACATCTGACTGTAGTAAGGAATTAATTTCTATTCATCACATCTTCATTATTTTTGGAGTATTTGCAAATGATCTTCTGGTGAAGGTGCTAGCATTTTATGATCCTGAATTAATGGGTATTTAATCAAGATTTTTCCATGATGATTACTGTACATTATTTAAATACCACTTTAACTTTAAAAGATCACTCAAAATGAGTCTGAAATCTAATGCCAAGTTATTTCAAATCTATATAAGCAACGCATATGATTTGATGACAGCTTTATGAATATGTTAACATTTAAGGAAGAGTCAGTCATATTTCTGGCCTTTAGAAAAAATAGAAGTCTTCATGTGGTCACTAATTAATCAATAATATCCTAATTGGATTCTATTAAGTTTTAGGAGTGACATTTCACCCTGAAAATTCAAGTATACTTCTGATATATTTATTCCCAGGCTTCATTGAAAACCTATTAAGGTAGTGTCTAATTATGATTATCATTGCTATTACTGCTTTCATCTACATCATTATTACTACAGCATTGAACAACAACGTGGTTAGGTTATGACTGGCAAAGAATTTTACAGAAGCACCTTATTTATCCAAGATTATTGATAGTATAGTGTTCTACATACATGTATTTTTTTTACATTTTTTTTGAAAGGCAATGTCGTTAAATGGCTTGCCCAAGGCCACACAGTTAGGTAATTATTAAATGTCTGAGGCCAGATTTGAACTCAGGTACTCCTGACTCCAGAGCCAGTGCTCTATCCACTGCACCCCCATACATGTACTTTTCTAATAATTAAAATTGATCCTCTTGAAAATCAGTGTCATAGAATCTTTTTTTTTTAGATTTTTCTTAGTTTGTTTTTTTTTTTGCAAGGCAAATGGGGTTAAGTGGCTTGCACAAGTCCAAACAGCTAGGTCATTATCAAGTGTCTGAGACCAGATTTGAACCCAGGTACTCCTGACTCCAGGGCTGGGGTTTTACCTACTGTACCACCTAGCCACCCCTAGTGTCATAGAATCTTAAAACTTGGAAGGGACTTTATCTAACTGAACTTTCTACCAAGATCAAGAATAACTTCTGTGTCTCTGACAAATGATTACTCAGCCTCCTGTGCTTGAGTTGTTCCAGTAATGGAAATCTTATGACTTTATAAGACAGTCCATTTTATTGGATAGCTCTAATTGTTAGAGAATTATTTTGAGACAAAATGTGTCTCCTTATTACTTTCAGTCATTGCCTCTTTTTGCCCTGTCCTCTAGAGTCACATAAAATAACAACCCCCTGACAAAAGTTTTCTTTCTCTTCCTTAATCTGCTCTTCCACATGTTAAAGATTCCCCCATTATTTTCTGATATTTCACACATATTTTTAGACCTTTCATTATTTGGTTCTGGGTTCATTTCAACCACTTTTTTGGATAAAACCTATAAATTAATACTCTGATCATAATTTAACTTTATTTTCTTGATGTCTTAGTATTGTGGTGAGTTTTTAAATCTCTGCTACCCCATTGCTTCCTGATCATTTTAGTAACCATAATTTATTTTCTCCCTCATATTCTAAATCTCTGGATATCAACAAAAAGCAATCATTCTTCTTTCTTTTCCCCTTTCCTACCTTGGAATGATTAAATAGGAAGCCAGAAAGTATGACTAAGATTATTATGCCAATTAGTAATCTATACCAAATCTACTGTTAATAATTTCTTTTTGGCAAGACATATCTAGGCCTTTTTTGTGAAAGCTACTTTTATCCCTGATCAGATTTCTTTTTCATGTTCACCACTACATTACTCATAATTGTTGTTGTTAATAAAAGTCTAACTACTAGAAAAGGTAGACTTGGGTTGGGATTGTTCATTGGCTAATCAGTGAAAGCCGGAGTTGTTTGGATTTAAATGCATAGTCAAATAGCTCTATTTGAAGTCCAAGGAACTTTATCAAAGCACAGGGTATATCCAATATTTGTCCAGATGGTTCCAGCAGAGTGTAAATAAAGATTGTTTCTACTCTGCCCAGAAACCCTGAGTGTCTTTCCTCCCAAGACTTTTTCTTTTGAGTAGGCAAACTAGATCATTTTTTGCCTTAGTTCTTACCTAGACTTAAATAGCTGAATGGGTGTTTCCTTGTACAAACTCGAAAAGACTTTAAAAAGACCAAGATCTTCTGCTATATCTATGATCATCTATAGACATACTGACCTATGTCTTTCCTTTGAACTCAGATGAGGATGTTGATTTTGCATGACTCTGCCTCACTTAAATCTAATTCATTTGTAAGTCTAGGCAACAGCCTCCTGATGTCTTTAGTCCTCTTCCAGAAATAAGGAAAAACAACAAGGAGAAGAGAAATAAAGCAATCCTGAATTTAAATATAGAACTCTTTCTCAAAAATGGAGGAAATACAGCATCATTTCAACCTTCAATGATGGGCCTGAAATTTGAAAATGAAGTCCAGAGAATTTCCAAACAACTATAATTCAACTTTCATAGGAGTCAACATTAAATAAAAATAAATACCACTCACCCAAAGATCAGGAAACACATTCATTCCACATCTCTTAGAATTTCTTATGAGGAACTATATCAGAGACATTACAGTTGGGGTACAGAGGAAGGAACACTGGGACTTCAGATAAGAATTTGAATATCTACCTTTGAATCTTGGTTGTTCTACTTATTGCTTTGTAACTTTGCCAGTTACTTTCTTTCCTAGAATTTATTTCCTCATCTGAAAATTAATAGCTCAGAGTAGATAATCCCTAAACATATTCCCAGCTCTAAATTTCATAATGGGAAGAGAAGGAAATGCTAATAACTTTACAAATATCATATTTGATCCCCACAATAATCCTAGGAAGTAGCAATTATTATTCTTAATATAATAGGAGATAGAGGCAGACAGAAATTTACTACTGATTTACCAAGGAACATACAGTTAATGTGTGTCTGAGTCTAGGTTTAAATTCTTATCTTCCTGACTCCAGATCAAATCTCTATCCACTGCCTATAAGACCATAGGCATAAGGCATAATTGCCTATGGTCCTGTGATGTTACATATTATGAAGCTTCTCTGTCAGTACTGTGAATGACCACAGTCTATCAGTTAGGGGTGAGAAGTCAAGGAGTATTGTCATAAAGCTCAAGGTTAAAAACAAAGGACAACCAATATGCTTGTAAATGAGCACAGTTACATAAATGAGTTTCAGGTAAAGCAAAGTATCATGCCAGAAACCATATGGGTAAGCAGGAATGTCTAATACAACCCTGGAATATCAGTAATCAGGGTAAGCAAGAGATCTGAAACAAAGTGAACCAATGGTAATCAAAAGGATATATCCAGAGACAAGGTATCTAAAAGGTCAGAAGTAATAATTCTGTTGCACTCTGCACTGATCAGATTAACCCTGTAACATTGTTTTGTATCCCCAGGAAAATATAAAAGATAGATATATGCCATGGAACAATCTTAGATTTTGTCTTCCCTAATTGTAAAGAGCAGTGTGGACTATGTAGGTCTGGACTAAGGGATACAAACCAGAAAAGTACGTTTAATGAATTTCTAGTAATACTGAGTGAGAGGGAGAAAAGGAGGGACACCCAATATAGGTCTAGGTGATGCTGTGGAAATACTGGGCAGAAATCAAAATAATTAACTTAATTTGTAATTGTTTCTGTAATGACTTGTCCCCTACAACTCCCATCTTGTGTAATACTATGTATTTCTAGCATCTCAGAATGAACTTATTTTGTGCCTCCTTGTACTACCCTTGGGCTGATAGACTATCTCATGAACTCCGTTGCTGATCAAAAATCTACCATATAATGGATCTGTATCCCGTACATTACATCGAAGTTGTCATGCCCCAAACATGTACCAGAACCATCTTGTCCACTGAATTTTCAAAGAATTTTGAGAAAAGAGTGTTATCTAAATAAGAAGAACTACCCCTGACTATTTCTGACATGATTCCCTAAACCACCTTTGCACAGAAAGCATTCTTCCCCTTGGTTTGCCCCAGTCCCTCACAGTTCACTCTTCCTTTCTTGTCTTTCTCTTTAAACGTTTTCTTCCTCTCACATGTTGCTAGTTCTTTCCTAGAACTCAGTCCACTTAGAGAAGTCAAACTTTGGTTCAAATGTAAATGACTGGGTCACTGAGCCTGTGAACTCTTTACTCTGTTCATCAAGAAACTAAACTCAACATAGGGAGCTATATAGTTTCCTGGAAAAAGCAGAGAAGAGACAAGGGAAGTTCCTTTGAGTGTCTATGGGTTTCTTTTATGTGTTATTTGAATTGGTGTGAAGTCAAATAAAACTTTCCTATATTTGATTCTTTCTTACCCTCAGTACTTATATGGAACTTAGGACTCATTTCCTTTTCTTGTAGAGAATTAAAAATGCTAAATCAATAAGCAATTATTAAGTATCTACTATATTTGTCAGATATTGTGCTGTTCTAGGAATTCAAAGTCAGAGAAGCTCTCAAAGAGCTCATGACCTAAAGGGGCAGTGTACAAATATGTATAAAAAAGATAGGCTCTGGATAAATTGAAGATAATCTCAGAGAGAAGGTGAAATAGGAAAGTTTCTTACAGAAGGTAGAATTTTGATTGAGACTTGAAGGAAGTCAGAAAACCAGGAAAGAGAGATTTCTAGGGATGGGGCAAGTGAAAATGCATAGATATGGGAGATGGAGCACGAAAGAACATGCTTTCATAGAATATGTAGGGGAGGGACAGGCATGGTGGAGATGGTAATAAAGGGTTTTAAAAGTCAATTGGGATTATATTTGATCCTAGTGCTAATATGTAGACACCGAAGTCTATTGAATGGGGAGTGAGGGATAGAGGAGTGACAAACATGACCAGATCTACACATTAGAAAGATGAGTTTGATATGAATGGCAGATGAACTGGAGTATGGAAAGACTTGTAGGAGGCAGGGAGGTTAATGCAATAGATGGACAAGATAAGGTCTGCACTGAGATGGTAGTAGTCTTAAAGAAGAGGAGGAATATCTGGGAGAGATTACAAAAGCAAAATTGAACAGATGTGGCAATTGCTTGTATATAAGGCATGAGAAATATTGAAGAGTCAAGTATGACACCTAGGTTGCCAGTCTAATTTTCTGGGAGGATAAACTGCTCTTGATAATAATGTTTGTCCTTGGTTCTTAAGGGGGATCATGCTATCAGGGATGTGATATTGTGACATTCAAGTGAATTGGATTTAAATGGGGGAAGATTTTGCTCTTCCAGAGTCACCTGGGTCTCAGTGCCAGATATGGATCAGGAAGGCTAGAGATGTCCCTGGATGCAGTGGGACACCTTGATCTTTTTAAGGTAAGGTCTTTAACAACATTCAATTTGACTGAAGCAATGTTTATTCAGTGATTGAAGCTATGTAAGAAAGAAAGAAGGCAGAGGTGGGTATCTTTAAATGACTCCCCTTCCCCCTCCAAAAAAAATTAACAAATCTGAATCTGGAAGATCTTGAGGATTTCTGACCAAAACAGAAATAATTGCTTTTTTTACATTTACATTTAAATCCAATCAGGACTTTAAAAAATAATCAAGTAGGGCTTGAGCTGGAACCCATTGGTGGCCAATTGATGAGAGTAGAGTGATTTAAGTGATTTAAGCCCAACATGTCATTCAAGTACTATTTTTAATCATGCTTTTCATCTCTTGTACAATAAGCTTCTATCTATGTTTGGTGCATTAGCAATAGTCACAGTATTCTCCTTCCTCTTTTGAAACCAGTGAGAGATAATAACTTGGGAGATTTTTCTAAGTTGAAACTCATACTTCATCAAATCTTTCTAAGGCTATCACTAACAAGCATTGATTTTCAAAGGAGTTTGATAGAACCACTCCACTCCAGTCTTTTAGAATTATTTTCCCTCCCACAGTCTCCCATAATCATCTGATAATGACATTTATTATAAATGGGACAATAGGCACCTACTTATGTCTTTTCCTGAAATGGCATGCTTCCTAGAATAAAGATGGCCCTTGTTGGAAAGAATTCTCTGAGATGTTTCCTTTCCATCTCCATTCTACTTGTTAGATCACATTTCCCTCTAATAAGCTGTCAATGTAATGAGTTTAAAGGTTGATTCTCTGAAGCTGTTTAAGAGGTGGGAAGATTATTTACTATTTTAACAGACAAAAACAATTGCTTAGTTATTTTCAAAGGCTCAAAGTCCTCCCCAAACTCTTCCTCTTAACTCAACACTTCTCTGTGCCTCCCATTCTGAACTGTAATCACATTATTATGATGTTTTGAACAAGGTACTTACAGAGCCAGACACTTGACTCAAACAGATTTTATTAGAAGAACTAAAAGCTGCTTACCCTTGTAGGTTTGCAAAGGAAGGGCTGATGCATTCTAGGACTACTCCTGTCAAATATTTTGATCTTAGGATTTACAGATGTATATGTCCAATCAAACTCCATTTACTCAGAACTGCTAATAGTGTGAAGAAAGTATATATATATATATATATATATATATATATATATATATATATATATATATATTCTTTTTCTTTTGAGGAGAAGAGAGAAATGTGGGAAAATGCAGGTAAGAAGTTGGGGTTGGGAATTGAATTCAACAACATGATTTTTTTCTATTGGTTATTGTAATCTTTCTTTTACTATCTGAATTGAATCAAACTGCAGGGAAAATGTGGCACTTTCTCTATATTGTCTGCTTGTTCCTAGTACATATATTAATAAGAAACAAGACTCAGGTCTAACTTTTTAAAATTATGCATTTTGTTGAAGTGAAAATGTTAACCTGAAAAATAAGGATTCTTCTCCCTTCAAATTCCACTTATTAATTAATGAGAATGTGAATGATGATAATGATAATTTAGACTTCTATAATAGCCTTTTATGTTTATATTATTATTATTTATTATCTATTATATTATTTCTTGTTATCTCTACAATCTAACTGTCTCTACAGTCAACACTTCTGCTAAGTTTTTAAAGCACTAGATAACAATGCCTAAGTTTTTGAGCATTAGGCTTCCTCCTTCACCATGGGATTCAGCTAAATTTCCTGCTTCATATTCAACAATCATCATCATATCCCATTGTATTTGTTTCAAGGTCATCCCAATAGGCTTGAAATGTATTCCCTCATTATATCTTATAGTCTCCTTTTTCTATAAAATCTAGTCAAGTATCATCTTCTAGGAAAAGACAATTCATATTATTCTCTTCAGTAATATGGAATGTAAGATGAGAAAAGTGTTTAGAAAATGATAATGAATTCAATTTTGGACATTCTTAGTTTAAAAGTCTACCAGATATCCAGTTTGAAATGTCTGAAAGACAATTAGAAATTCAAGTTTAGAGGTCAACAGAATAATAGGGACAGATAAGCTGGATATATGAATCATCAGCATAGAGATTGTAATTAAATCAGAGGTCACTGCTGAGAACAACAAGTGTGATATTAGAGAGGAAGAAGAGAAGAGATCCCAGGACAGAACCTTAATGGATGCCAGAATTTAGAGGATGATGTGGATACAGCAAAGTTAAGTGAAAAAGAGTAGTCAATAAAAAGATTGGAGAATCAGGAGAGAGCATTATCTCAAAAACCTAGAAAGAAGAGAATATCAATGAGGACAAGTTGATCAACAATGTCAGAAGCTTCAGAGAAGTCAAGGAGAAAAGACTGTTGTTTTTTGTAACTAAGAAATTATTGATAACTCTGGAGAGAATATTGGAATGGTAAGGTCAAAAGCTAGATTATAAGAGGTTCAGAAGAGAGGAAAAAGAGAGAAAATAGAAGCACCTATTGCAAATGACCTTTTAAAATGATAGTGGAGGGGCGGCTAGGTAGCGCAGTGGATAAAGCACCAGCCTTGAAGTCAGGAGTACCTGGGTTCAAATCTGACCTCAGACAATTAATAATTACCTAGCTGTGTGGCCTTGGGCAAACCACTTGACCCCATTGCCTTGAAAAATCTAAAAAAAATGATAGTGGAGATGGAAGGATCAAGTGAGGATTTTTTTTTTTTTATAATTGGGAAACATGGCCATGTTTGTATGGAGTAGTGATCCAGCATAGAGAAAAAGATTCAAATTAAGCAATAGAGTAGGGATAGCCAACAGGTCAATCTGGAATTGAGATGGAGTAAGATCACTTGAGCATGTAGAGGCTTTGATAAGGAATAAGACTACATCATCATGTGAGACAGGGGTGAAGTTGAGGAAAGTGATAGAGGGCATCTGAATGATGAGGAAATGAAGAAAAGGAGAGAATGGGAAACTCATGGTGAATGGTCTCAATTTTTTCTGCAAAACAGAAGGCAAAGTTCTGAGAAGGTTTAGGGTAGGAAGTGAGAAGGAATTTTAAGAATGATCAATATATTTAGAAGACCCTCTGTGGAGAGAGGTACAGTGATTTATTAAGATATATATGTGATGATTGCTTAGTAACAGTGATTGCCTACCTGAGATAATATAACAAAAAACATTTGAAGTGGGCTCACTCAGAAGAGTTGCATAATTTTCTCTACATTGATTCAGTGCCACATGTGTAGGAGCAAATGTGACAGATAGTAAGAGTAATTCAAGGCTAAGGTTAGATAGTGAGTAATCAGAGAAATGATAAGGAGACTAGTGATTAAAAAGAGGAAGACAGTTTAGAGTTGAATTGATTAAGCAAAAGATCAACATGAAGAAAAGAGGAGAAAGTTACTAGTACAGGAGAGATGATCTGGGAGAGAACTGAGGGGTCAAAAATATCATGAGATGGAGAAGTGAAAAGGAATCAGATTGTGGTCAGATAAGGGAATTTCAGAAATTTTGAACATGGAGGTGCACCTTTGTGTATGATGCCAAAAACAAGGGTACAACATTTTTCATGTGTGATTAAGGTAAGATGAATAGGTCATTAGAATGTGATTAGACTCAGTAACTGAACAGTTAAAATGCTTGAGGAGAGTAGATAGATGCATATATCTGAATATCTGCATATATATATGTATGTGTATATGTATATATATATATATATATATGTATTTGTGTGTATGTATGTATGTATGTATGAGGGCAGGATTTGGGGAAGAGTGAAAAACTGTGAACTGAATACTTACCTCAATGGATAAAGAAGAGGAGTGACCTGGAGTTCTATAGATAATAGCTTCCAGGGTGTTGATTATAAGGTAGATGTGCATAGCATGATTGTCAAAAGTAGAAAGGTTATTGAGGAAAGCACCTGGAATTGACAATAGGGAGCAAGGAATATTTCAACTCTTCCACTTTGGCCAGTGAGCCAATAATAATTAAGAGTGAAAGTACAGCTAACATTAGAATGAGTAACCAGGGAATATGTGTCATCTGGAGGACACTGTTAGTAATCGCTAATAGATGGAAAGAGAAGAAGAGGAAACAATTTAAGATAAAGGGAAATTGGTGGCCTATCAAAGAGGCATTCCACAGGATACAGTGGAAGGGCTGAGTCCTGTTCAGCTGAAACTTTGGGATGGAAGGAATGAGGAAGATGAGAAAAATGATTGAATAATATGAGGTGGGGAAAGGGGACTGGGTGATAGTATCAAGTGGTTTTAAATAAGCTTCCCAGATTACTGTAATATGGAGAAGATGACCAAATGGGAGAATGTTCTTTGTTGAGTGTATGGCAGTACTCCTCTTCCTAAAGAAGGTTCAAGATACAGCAGTAAGATGCAGTAAGATATGGTAGGCACATGATCAGAAAGATGGCCAGATGAGAGTGAAGCAGGTTTCAGGGTAAAAATTATATAGGAAAAAGGTTCAGCAATAGATAGAAATAATATGTGCTGAGCAGGAGGAAAAAAGTTCTGCTCCAGATCAACTTTCCTCTTCCTTTTTCCTCAAGGGACATGGAGATGGAAGGCCTAAAGTAAAAGGAAAAGTTATTTGTCTTTCCATCATAGATTCTATGGAGAACAGATCAAAAGCAGGAAAAATAATTTGTGCTGACACAGATATAAGTCTTATTTTGACTTTCCTTATTGCTTTCCCTCAGGGCATATGCTATGCCAGCCCAGCAGGATATGAAAGGTACAATGCACCATAGTCAAATGGAGAAGTTGATTACGATGTGGTTTCAGGAAACTGTAAAATCCCTGTGCAAGGTAAATTCCATTGGACCAGACAGAAGATGACTGACTCTTCACTACCTTATCTCAGAGGTTAAATTGTACCTGAGAAGTATAAGATGGAAGGCAGAAGTTACAAAGTCAGAGAAACTTCAGCCCCTATACTCATCTGAAAAAATGGTCTGTCACCTAGGGATGCTGACTGAAGTCACTGCTATAAACTTGCAGAGTAAAGGAAAAGATAGAAATACTCATCAAAAGTGTGATTCAGGATTAAGAAAAGAAAGAAAATCTCAAGATGAAGACAGAGATTCAGATAGGCAGCCTGGATCATGGACCAACTGGGAAGTCTCAAATACAAGAAAGCCACAAAAAAGGAAGTAAAGAATATTGCAGACCTCCTTATATGAGATCAATAATGACTTTAAAGAGTTTGGTCTAACTGTTCTCAGTAGTGGAAAAAAAAAACATGGATAAAGAATAACTATTTTCCAGACAATAAATAGTGGTTAGAAAGTTAGTCCATAGAGATGACTCACATGACCACCATGTTAAAGGTTTGGATAAAAATGAGAAAAATAATTTTACCAGCTGTCAAATATTTTACTGGACAAACACTATTGACAAATAATGAACTGAGTCTGAATTGACTGGGATGAAGAAAAAAGGCTAAATTTCATTTGAAAAATTGAGTAACCTCAATTTACAAAGTTTAAATAAAATTTAGTTACTACCAGATTTTATATTTTACTTTTTGTACTGTGAATTGTTTCACTATTCATATGACATCCAGGAGAAGTTAATGAATGAGTAGGTGGTGAATAAGGAAGGAAGTAAGAGGAATGGGTTGAAGTGGATAGTGTAGTAAAACTATAGGAAAAATTATTCTTCATAGTATAAGATATTTGAATACATGCAAACTTCTCCAGGGCAGGGACACAACAAGGGGGGTGGCATTACTTATTTTTTAAACACTAATATTTTTCCTAAAATGCTATATAATTGTAGATCATAAAGAGCAATGATCTCTGAGGCATCAAAATCATGGTCACCCAAAGAGTAATGGAGACAGACACATTGGATTCAAATAGGGTGCCTTATTTTGACAACATGTCATTTCTGTTTTACTAATCCTTTATCCTAATTTCTCCTCTGCTGCTGTTCCCATATTGGGTCATCCTACTGGCTAATTTTTCATCTCTAAAAATAGCAAAATTTATTAGATTACAGTCTAATAGATATGCACAAAACAATGACGTTAAAGATATTATCAAAGAAATGAATGACTAGAAAAGGAAGTCAGCTGCTCATCTAGAAAGAGCAAGCAATAACATATATAGTTCTTATGCTGTGCTGTGCACATAATGCCAAAAGACTTAGAGGAAGGGTATATAACCTTATTGTGTGGATAATCTATGGAGTACTAATGGCAGAAGACAGATGAGTAAAACAGGATGCAAAAGAGGGCATGAATTATGATAGGCATGCTTGAAAGAATTATTCACATCAGATGTACTGAAGTATTGATTATGCAAATGTTGATACCATTTAATTAATTTCAGTTTCATCTAACAAATATTTATTAAGTGTCTACTAATTATAAAGCAATATGCTAGACACTGAAGAAATTACCAAGTTTAAATGAAATATGGCTCCCATTTTCATGTAGCTTACAATCTAGTATTTTTCACTATTAAAAGAGTTTGGTATAGTTCATTTCCAGAAGAAGTTGGCAAATATGTGACTGATGGATAAGAAAGGATGAAGGAGGGCTATGATGAAGTTGAGATATTAATGAGTCATCTGAGTTGAAATGTCTAGCAAAAACATGGAACAGGCATTATGGATAGAAGTTGTAATGAATTGTGTTATCAAATATTTTATAGATTAAATATTCAGATGATTTATTTTTTAATTTTAATCCAGATATTTAGTATCATATACTCAAATTGGGAAATGGGGCAATTAATCTAATAGTATTTTATCTAATGATCCATTTGCCTTATCCTATTAAGTATTTTAAAACATTTGGAGTGTGAGAGGTTTATTTCCTTCATTTTATTTTGTTTATTTTGTTTTATTTGCTTTTGAACACCTAACGGGTTTTTAAGCCTATTTATCTAAAGGTACTTAAATATAAATTTCATCCATATGATCAAAAACATTTATCAAATTGATAGCTTTTCATATAACAGGATTATTTCAGTTCCCTTATTCATTTGGAAAGTGGGAAGAATTAACTATCTTTTTACAACTAATTTACTTATTGATCCATAATAGAATAAATTATTAGAAGCTGAGGAAACAGAGGACAGATTTGGAATCTCTTTCAGCCAAAGACATTAGCTTTTTGCTGCCAGGAAGTCACATCATTTTTGAGTATGTTCTTCATATATAAAATAGATATAATGATATTAGTCCTTCCTACCTCACTGAACTATTCTGAAGAAAAAACTTTGGAAACTATTGCATGTTATGTAAATATGAATAATTCTTTTGTTAATGCTGCTATACTTCCCATGAACTTCAATTCTGTCAGTGTGACATCTTTCACTGATATAGGTAGCAATCCCTTCACACCTTAAGAGATATTTTTCAAATTTATATGAAACAAACAAAATAACCCATTATTTTTTGGTCAATGTGGTGATCAGACTATCCAGAATTTAGTAGGCTAGTACTAGCATGATAAGTATCCACAGTCTGTCAATGCATCCATATTAGTATTTTTTCAAGTAGTGGCATTCTGGAAAATTCTTCAAGAACCAAGATCAAAGCCACATGAGGTGCCAAAGTAAAACAAATAGAGGAATTCCTACAACTTTTAAACAAAGTACTATGTGCTTATGTACATTGCTGCTGTTAACATATATATTCCTTTTGGATACTAGAGATAAATGAGTTTTGTTTGTCCATGGGAATTATATTAAAGTCCATTGCTTTTTCAGTTTTTTGATATTGAAATTGTAAAGGAATACAAAATGCAAATGAACACATATAAGTAGCAAATGTTTGAGAATATATTACTTATTGGAATTGCCTATTTGCAATGAGTTTCATTAGCAGATATCCTCCTTTTCATATTTTCCAGTAGAAAATACAAAAGGATGGAAACTTCTTGAGGGCAGTGGTAGTTTTATTTGTGTGTCAGCACATAGTAGGTACTTAATAATATAAATTAAATCTCCACATATTCTCACCATTTTTTTGAAGTAAAAGGTAATGGTACCAAATGATTATCTTTCTACAGTATATCATTATCTCCTGGAGGCTTATATTGCCAACAAATACCAGCAACTATACTGCACAGTACCACTCCCCAATGCCATTTTTTTGTTTATTATCATAGTAGTTTCACATATTCCACGCAAATAATGGCAATGGGTAATTTAGGAACAATTTTTATGACTAATATGTGATGGATATGGCATTTCTTGCATGAATGCTAGTGAAAACATCATCTCCTTCCATGTCTCCAGCAAATTCTCAGTTTTAGAAACAACTGCCCACTGCTTTGAGAATCATATCCAACAAGTCTTTCTGGACATCACTATTCTTTTTGAACTTCCTGCCTCTGAGCCAGAGAGTTGAGACTAGAAAAGGTGGTCGGTCAACTGCCCTTCCCTTTGCCCCTATACCCAGTGACAGGAAGCGAAAGAATCTGGGGACAGATAGGTGGGTAACCAGAATCCATGAGTATGCCTCACCTGAGGAGAGAAAGAGCCCTTAATTCACCAGGCCAGACACTGACTCCTGACAATAGAGACACAGGGAGTGAAGGTGGTAAAAGTGGGAATAGAATTTATATTTTCAGTAGATATTAATATTACTATTATTAATGTCAATAAGACACTACAGGTTGTATTTCTGGTAATACATGAATGTCATGGTAATAGTTGAAAGCAATAAGTTCTGTTATTTGGGAGTAAAAAGAACTGAAAAAAGCAGGAAGAAGCTTTAATCTGTCTTATAAGCACTTAGTATGTACCTATTTTGTTCAAGCCTTTATTCTAGGAATTAGAGAAGAAATACTTAAAGAAAACAAATGTCTACTCTTGAAACGTGAAGGAAAGGGGTGGGCAAAGAATAAAACAATTAAGTAGACAGTGTACATGCATAATAATTTGAGGGGAAAAAAGAGAATCCAGTACTTACAAACCATGGAGTCCTAGGATCATAGATTTAGAGTTTGGATGGGCATCATAGGACATCTAGTTTAACCCCTGACTTTTAAATTAGGAATTGTAGTTCAGAATGGTCTACTGACTTCCTAACCACTACACACGTCATAAGTAGCCAATGCTGGGCCAGAACTGAGATATTCTGAGAAAGTCAATGTTCTTTTGACAACACATAACTAATGACACTGTCTTTCTCCAAAGTTATTAACAGAATCAAAGAAGCATCCTTAGGGAGTTACTATTGGGAATTCAATTTTCAGAATTTTGTATATTGATATTGCAAAGTTGTTTATAATTAACTGTGGTATTGGGTTATAATGTAACCACAGTAAGCAGACTGTCTGGCTCAGAACAGAAACTAAAATACTATGTGATTACTCATTTAATTGACTGACAATGAATGTGTGACCACTTGATTTCCAAAACCCCACTTCCTTCATACCATTTGTTTGTATAAATTGTACGTAGTAGAAACCCTTTTCTTCCGATTTATAAGCTGTATACAGTTGAGATAGCAGTAGACTAAAAGTTGCTGCTCAGATTTCAGTGTTTATAGTATTCCCAGATTTTAAAGAAGCAAGTTCAGAATTTTCTAAGATTGGTTTCAACCCTGACAGTCACTTACTATATGTGTGGTGTTGGGCAAGCCAATAAGATCTTTGACTCAGTCCCCTCTCATCTGTAAAGAGAGGGATTGAACTCAGGCCCTTCCAAAATCTGTGATCTTCTAACTCTTCCCTCATTCTATCTAACTTTGTACGAAGTAAGAAATGAGTAAATACTTTTTAAATTGAATTCATTCTATT